>NW_026776000.1:0-52126 GCF_027477595.1 Haemorhous mexicanus
AAAACCCCCAAATCCCCAAATCCCAAAAACCACAAAATCCCCAAATCCCAAAAACCCCAAATTCTGAAAACCCCCAAAACCACAAAAACCCCAAATCCCCAAAACCCCAAATCCCAAACACCCAAAAACCCCCAAAACCCCCAAATCCTCAAACCCCAAAAACCCCAAACCCCAAATCCCAAATTCCTGAATCCCAAAAAGCCCAAATTCCTGAATCCCAAAAACCCCAAATCCTAAAACCCCAAAATCCCAAAAACCCCAACCCCCAAAATCCTAAAACCCCAAAAATTCCAAATCCCAAAAACCCCAAAACCCCAAACCCCAAAATCCCAAATCCCAAAATCCCAAAATCCCAAAACCCCAAACCCCAAAACCCCAAATCCCAAAAACCCCAAAATTCCAAATCCCAAAATCCCAAAACCCCAAAACCCCAAACCCCAAAGACCCCAAATCCCAAAAACCCCAAGATCCCGAATCCCAAAAACCCCAAAACCCAAAATCCCAAAACCCCAAACCCCAAAAACCCCAAATCCCAAAACCCCAAAATCCCAAACCCCAAAAACCCCAAACCCCAAAAACCCCAAAACCCCAAAATCCCAAAAACCCCAAATTCCCAAATCCCCAAAAACCCCAAAACCCCCAAAATCCCAAATCCCCAAAACCCCAGATCCCAAAAACCCCAAAATCCCAAATCCCAAAAACCCCAAACCCCAAAGACCCCAAATCCCAAAAACCCCAAAATCCCCAAAAACCCCAAAACCCAAAATCCCAAAACCCCAAATCCCCAAAAACCCCAAAAACCCCAAAACCCCAAATCCCCAAACCCCAAAATCCCAAATCCCAAAAACCCCAAACCCCAAAAACCCCAAAATCCCAAATCCCAAAAAACCCAAAAACCCCAAACCCCAAAAACCCCAAAATCCCAAAACCCCAAATCCCCAAAAACCCCAAAATCCCCCAAAACCCCAAAACCCCAAATCCCCAAATCCCAAAAAACTCCAAACCCCAAAATTCCAAACCCAAAACCCCCAACCAGGCCTGGAGGATTTGGGGGATTTTGGGGGAATTTTTTAGGATTTTTGGGATTTTTTTTTTTTTATTTTTATGGGATTTTTATGGGATTTTGGGATTTTTATGGGATTTTAATGGGATTTTTATGGGATTTTAATGGGATTTTAACGGGATTTTTATGGGATTTTTTTGGGATTTATATGGGATTTTTATGGGATTTTTATGGGATTTTTTGGGATTTTTTTTGGATTTTTATGGGATTTTTATGGGATTTTAACGAGATTTTTATGGGATTTTTTTGGGATTTATATGGGATTTTTATGGGATTTTTATGGGATTTTTTGGGATTTTTTTTTTATTTTTATGGGATTTTTATGGGATTTTAACGGGATTCTAAATGGGATTTTTATAGGATTTATATGGGATTTTTATGGGATTTTTATGGGATTTTTTGGGATTTTTTTTTTTATTTTTATGGGATTTTTATGGGATTTTAACGGGATTTTTATGGGATTTTTTTGGGATTTATATGGGATTTTTATGGGATTTTTTGGGATTTTTTTTTGATTTTTATGGGATTTTTATGGGATTTTAACGGGATTCTAAATGGGATTTTTATAGGATTTATATGGGATTTTTATGGGATTTTTATGGGATTTTTTGGGATTTTTTTTTGATTTTTATGGGATTTTTATGGGATTTTAACGGGATTCTAAATGGGATTTTTATGGGATTTTAATGGGATTTTAATGGGATTTTAATGGGATTTTTATGGGATTTTTATGGGGATTTTTATGGGATTTTTAAAGGATTTTAATGGGATTTTAATGGGATTTTTTTTTTGGCTTTTTATGGGATTTTTTTGGGGATTTTAATGGGATTTTTAATGGGATTTTTGTGGGGATTTTTATGGAATTTTTTTTATTTTAATAGGATTTTTATGGGATTTTATGGGATTTTTGTGGGGATTTTTATGGATTTTTCTTTTATTTTAATGGGATTTTTATGGGATTTTTAATGGGATTTTTATGGGATTTTTAATGGGATTTTTATAGGATTTTTATGGGAATTTTTATGGGTTTTTAATAGAATTTATATGGGATTTTTATGGGATTTTAATGGGATTTTTATGGGGATTTTTATGGGATTTTGGGATTTCTATAGGATTTTAATGGGAATTTTTATGGGATTTTAATGGGATTTTTTGGGGATTTTCATGGGATTTTTATGGAATTTTAATGGGATTTTAATGGGATTTTTTGGGGATTTTAATGGGATTTTTTTTTTTTTTTGATTTTTATGGGATTTTTTTGGGGATTTTTATGGAATTTTTTTTATTTTAATAGGATTTTAATGGGATTTTTATGGGGGTTTTTATAGGGTTTTAATGGGAATTTTTTGGGATTTTAAAGGAATTTATATGGGATTTTAATGGGATTTTTATGGGATTTTAATGGGGATTTTTATGGAATTTTTTTGGATTTTAATGGCGATTTTAATGGGATTTTAATGGGGACTTTAATGGAATTTTATGGGATTTTAATGGGATTTTTATGGGATTTTTATGGGGATTTTATGGGATTTTTAATGGGATTTTTATGGGATTTGGGGCCATTTTTGCCATATTTTGGGTATTTTTATCGGGATTTTTTTTGGGAATTTGTGGGAATTCTGGGAATTCTCTCCCAGGCCATCCTGGACACGGAATTCCCAGGATTTTGGGATTTTTATGGGATGTTTAATGGGATTTTTATGGGATTTTTATGGGATTTGGGGCTATTTTTGCCATAGTTTGGGTATTTTTATCGGGATTTTTTTGGGAATTTTTTTGGAATTTTGGGAATTTTCGGGAATTCTGGGAATTCTCTCCCAGGCCATCCTGGACACGGAATTCCCAGGATTTGGGGATTTTTATGGGATTTTTAATGGGATTTTTATGGGATTTGGGGCTATTTTTGCCATATTTGGGCCATTTTCGCTCGGATTTTTTTGGGAATTTTGGGAATTCTTTGGAATGTTGGGAATTCTCTCCCAGGCCATCCTGGACAGGGAATTCCCAGGATTCGGGGATTTTTAATGGGATTTTAATGGGATTTTTATGGGATTTTTATGGGATTTGGGGCTATTTCTGCCATATTTTGGGTATTTTTATCCGGATTTTTTTGGGAATTGTTGGGAATTTTTGGGAATTCTGGGAATTCTCTCCCAGGCCATCCTGGACACGGAATTCCCAGGGTTTTTGGGATTTTTATGGGATGTTTAATGGGATTTTAATGGGATTTTTATGGGATTTGGGGCTATTTTTGCCATATTTTGGGTATTTTTATCGGGATTTTTTGGGGATTTTTTTTGGGAATTTTTTGGGAATGTTGGGCATGAATTCCCTGTGTCCAGGCGGTGCTGGAGGCGGAGCTGGGCCGGGGCTGGCGGGAGCAGCTCCAGGAGTTCCAGCATTTGGGATTTTTATGGGATTTTAATGGGATTTGGGGGCTATTTTTGCCATCGTTTGGGTATTTTTATCGGGATTTTTTGGGAATTTTTTGGGAATTTTTGGGAATATGGGAATTTCCAACTCAGGCCATGCTGGACTCAGAATTCCCAAGATTTGGGGATTTTAATGGGATTTTTATGGGATTTTTATGGGATTTTTGGGCTATTTTCGCCATAGTTTGGGTATTTTTATGGGATGTTTAATGGAATTTTTTTGTGAATTGTTGGGAATTTTGGGAATTCTGGGAATTCTCTCCCAGGCCATCCTGGACACGGAGCTGGGTCCAGGAATTCCCAGGATTTTGGGATTTTTATGGGATTTTTATGGGATTTTATAGGATTTTAATGGGATTTTTATGGGATATTTTGTGGGAATTTTTGAGAATTTTCGGGAATGTTGGGAATTCTCTCCCAGGCCATCCTGGACACGGAATTCCCAGGGTTTTGGGATTTTTATGGGATGTTTAATGGGATTTTAATGGGATTTTTATGGGATTTTGGGGCTATTTTTGCCATAGTTTGGGTATTTTTATTGGGATTTTTTTGGGAATTTTTTTGGGAATTTGTTTTGGAATGTTGGGAATGAATTCCCTGTGGCCAGGCGGTGCTGGAGGCGGAGCTGGGCCGGGGCTGGCGGGAGCAGCTCCAGGAGTTCCAGGATTTTGGGATTTTAATGGGATTTTTATGGGATTTGGGGCTATTTTTGCCATATTTTGGGTATTTTAATCGGGATCTTTTTGGGAATTGTTGGGAATTTTTGGGAATGTTGGGAATTCTCTCCCAGGCCATCCTGGACACGGAATTCCCAGGATTTGGGGATTTTTATGGGATGTTTAATGGGATTTTAATGGGATTTTTACGGGATTTGGGGCTATTTTTGCCATATTTGGGCCATTTTCGCTCAGTTTTTTTTGGGAATTGTTGGGAATTCTTTGGAATTCTGGGGAATTCTCTCCCAGGCCATCCTGGACACGGAATTCCCAGGATTTTGGGATTTTTAATGGGATATTTAATGGGATTTTTATGGGATTTTTATGGGATTTGGGGCTATTTTTGCCATATTTGGGGTATTTTTATCGGGATTTTTTTGGGAATTTTTTGGAATTCTGGGAATTCTCTCCCAGGCCATCCTGGACAGGGAATTCCCAGGATTTGGGGATTTTTATGGGATTTTAATGGGATTTTTATGGGATTTTTATGGGATTTTTTGGGGGATTTTTAAAAGGAATTTATATGGGATTTTAATGAGATTTTAATGTGATTTTTATGGGATTTTTATGGGATTTTTATGGGATTTTTATGGGATTTTTAATGGGGAATTTAATGGGGATTTTTATGGGATTTTATGGGATTTTTCTGGGATTTTTAATGGGATTTTTATGGGATTTTTATGGGATTTGGGGCTATTTTTGCCATATTTTGGGTATTTTTATCGGGATTTTTTTGGGGGGAATTTTTTGGAATTCTGGGAATTCTCTCCCAGGCCATCCTGGACGCAGAATTCTTATGGTCTTTGTGATTTTTATGGGATTTTTAATGGGATTTTTATGGGATTTTTATGGGATTTGGGGCTATTTTTGCCATATTTTGGGTATTTTTATCGGGATTTTTTTTGGAATTTTTTTGGAATGTTGGGAATTCTGGAAATTCTCTCCCAGGCCATCCTGGACCCAGAATTCTTATGGTTTTTTGGGATTTTTATGGGATTTTTATGGGATTTTTAATGGGATTTTTATGGGAATTTTATGGGATTTTTATGGGGGTTTTTATAGGGTTTTAATGGGAATTTTTTGGGATTTTAAAGGGATTTTTATGGGATTTTTTTGGGGAATTTTTAAAAGGAATTTATATGGGATTTTAATGAGATTTTAATGTGATTTTTATGGGATTTTTATGGGATTTTTATGGGATTTGAATGGGGATTTTTATGGGATTTTTATGGGATTTTTAATGGGGAATTTAATGGGGATTTTAATGGGATTTTATGGGATTTTTATGGGATTTTCAATAGAATTTATGTGGGATTTTAATGGGATTTTTTGGGGGATTTTTAATGGGATTTTAATGGGGTTTGGGGCTATTTTTGCCATAGTTTGGGTATTTTTATCGGGATTTTTTGGGAATTTTTTGGGAATTTTTGGGAATATGGGAATTTCCACCTCAGGCCATGCTGGACTCAGAATTCCCAAGATTTGGGGATTTTAATGGGATTTTTATGGGATTTTTATGGGATTTTGGGGCTATTTTCGCCATAGTTTGGGTATTTTTATGGGATTTTTTGGGAATTTTTTTGTGAATTGTTGGGAATTTTGGGAATTCTGGGAATTCTCTCCCAGGCCATCCTGGACACGGAGCTGGGTCCAGGAATTCCCAGGATTTTGGGATTTTTATGGGATTTTTATGGGATTTTTAATGGGATTTTTATGGGATTTTTTATGGGATTTGGGGTATTTTTATGGGATTATTTTAGGATTTTTTGAGGAATTTTTGGGCATATTGGGAATTCTCTTCCAGGCTATCTTGGACACAGAATTCCCAGGATTTTGGGATCTTTATGGGATTTTTAATGGGATTTTTATGGGATTTTAATGGGATTTTTGCCATATTTGGGCCATTTTCGCTTGGATTTTTTTGGGAATTGTTGGGAATTTGTTGGGAATGTTGGGAATGAATTCCCTGTGTCCAGGCGGTGCTGGAGGCGGAGCTGGGCCGGGGCTGGCGGGAGCAGCTCCAGGAGTTCCAGGAGGAGCCGGTGGCCGCCGCCTCCCTGGGCCAGGTGCACCGGGCGCGGCTCCGCGGCGGCGCCGACGTCGCCATCAAGGTCCAGGTGGGGCCTGGGGGGAAATTCGGGAATTTGGGGGAAATTCGGGAATTTTAGGGGGAAATTCGGGATTTTTGGGGAATTTTGGGGAAATTTTGGGGGAAATTTGGGGATTTTTGGGCGTTTTCTGGGGGGTTTTGGGGGATTTTTTTGGGTTTTTTTGAATTTTTTGGAGAATATTTGGGAATTTTGGGGGGAATTTGGGAAATTTTTGGGGGAAAGTCAGGAATTTGGGGAAAATTTGGGGGAAATTTGGGGATCTTTGGGCGTTTGCTGAGGGGTTTGGGGGATTTTTTTTTATTTTTATGGGAATTTTTTTGGTTTTTTTCCAGGATTTTGGGGAATTTTGGGGGAAATTTTGGAAATTCTTTGGAAATTTGGGGAAATTTGGGAATTTTGGGGGGAAAATTCGGGATTTTTGGGGAATTTTGGGGGGAATTTGGGGATTTTCGGGCGTTTTCTGAGTGGTTTGGGGGGATTTTTTTGGATTTTTTGGAGCATATTTGGGAATTTTGGGGGGAATTTGGGAAAATTTGGGAGTTTTGAGGAATTTTGGGAATTTTTTTGGAATTTTTGGGAAAATTTTTGGGATTTTCGGGCCTTTTCTGAGGTTTTTGGGGGATTTTTTTGGATTTTCAGGGAATTTTTGGGGATTTTTCCAGGATTTTGGGGAATTTTGGGGGAAATTTTAGGAATTCTGGGGAAATTTTGGGAATTTTGGGGAAAATTTGGGAATTTTGGGGGAAATTCGGGATTTTTGGGAATTTTGGGGAAATTTGGGGGGAATTTGGGGGATTTTTGGGCATTTTCTGAGGGTTTTGGAGGATTTTTTTTCTTCATCTTCAGGGAATTTTGAGGGATTTTTTCCAGGATTTTGGGGAATTTGGGGGAAATTTTGGGGAATTTTGGGGAAATTTTGGGAATTTTGGGGGAAAATTCGGGATTTTTGGGGAAATTTTGGGGGGAATTTGGGGATTTTTGGGCGTTTTCTTAGGGGTTTGGGGGGATTTTTTTGGATTTTTTTGAATTTTTTGGAGAATATTTGGGAATTTTGGGGGGAATTTGGGAAAATTTGGGAGTTTTGAGGAATTTTGGGAATTTTTTGGGAATTTTTGGGAAAATTTTGGGGATTTTCGGGCCTTTTCTGAGGGTTTTGGGGGATTTTTTTGGATTTTCAGGGAATTTTTGGGGATTTTTCCAGGATTTTGGGGAATTTTGGGGGGAAATTTTGGGAATTTGGGGGAAATTTGGGGAATTTGGGGGATTTTTGGGAATTTTTTGGGGAAAGTCAGGAATTTGGGGAAAATTTGGGGGAAATTTGGGAAATTTTGGGCGTTTTCTGAGGGTTTTGGGGGATTTTTTTGGATTTTCAGGGAATTTTTGGGGATTTTTCCAGGATTTTGGGGAATTTTGGGGGGAAATTTTGGGAATTTGGGGGAAATTTGGGGAATTTGGGGGATTTTTGGGAATTTTTTGGGGAAAGTCAGGAATTTGGGGAAAATTTGGGGGAAATTTGGGAAATTTTGGGCGTTTTCTGAGGGTTTTGGGGGATTTTTTTTTATTTTTAGGGAACTTTCGGGGATTTTTTCCAGGATTTGGGGGAATTTGGGGTAAATTTTGGGAATTTTTGGGGAATTCCGGAATTTCAGGGAAATTTTGGGATTTTTCAGGAAAATTTGGGGAATTTAGGGGGAAAATTGTGGGATTTTTTTGGGAAATTTTGGGGATTTTTGGAGGATTTTTTTGGAATTTTGGGGAATTTGGGAAATTCCTTGGAATTTTGGGGATTTGGGCTGGAAATTTTGAAATTGAGGCTGGAATTTGGACTCAGGGGTTGGAATTTGGGATTTGGGGGGGAATTTTGGGGATTTGGGTGGGAATTGAGGCTGAGTTTTGGGAATTTGGGCTGGAATTTGGGGGATTTGGGTGGGAATTTAAACTCAGGGGTTGGAATTTGGGATTTTGAGGCAGGAATTTGGGAATTGGGGCAGGAATTTGGAGATTTGGGCTGGAATTGAGGCTGGAATTTATGGATTTGGGTGGGAATTTTGGAAGTTGGAGATGGGAATTTGGGAATTGGGGCGGGAATTTGCGAATTTGAGTGGGAATTTGGGGATTGGGGCTGGAATTTGGGCTGGAATTGAGGCTGGAATTCATGGATTTGGGCCAGAAATTGGGAATTCGGGCAGGAATTTGGACTCCGGGGTTGGGATTTGGGATTTGGGCTGGAATGTTGGGGGATCTGGGCGGGAATCTGGGAATGGGGCTGGAATTGAGGCTGGAAATCGGGTTCAGGGAATTTGGGAATTGGGGAATTGGGGCAGGGATTTTGGGGATTTGGAGGGAAATTTGGGAATTGGGGTGGAATTGAGGCGGGATTTTGGGGATTTGGGCAGGAATTTTGGGAATTTAGGAGGGAATTTTGGGAATTTGGGGTGGAATTTGGGAATCTGGAGGGGAATTTCAGGATTTGGGCAAGAAATTGGGGATTTGGGCAGGAATTCGGGATTTGGGCCAGAATTTTGGGAATTGGGGCTGGAATTTGGACTCAGGGGCTGGAATGTTGGGGGATTTGGGCTGGAATTGGGGAAATTTTGGGGATTGGGGCTGGAACTGAGGCTGGCAATGGGGTTCAGGGGTGGGAATTTGGGATTTGGGGCGGGAATTTTGGGGATCTGGGCTGGAATTGGGGCTGGGATTTGGGAATAGGGGCAGGAATTTGGGAATTTGGAGGGAAATTCGGGAACTGGGGCTGGAATTTGGGAATTGGGGCAGGAATTTGGGAATTTGGAGGGAAATTCGGGAACTGGGGCTGGAATTGAGGCTGAATTTTGGGGATTTGGGAATCTGGGTGGGAATTTGGGAATTGGGGCTGGAATTTGGGAATTGGGGATGGGAATTTGGGAATCTGGGCTGGAATTGAGGCTGAATTTGGGACTCAGGGGTTGGAATTTGGACTCAGGGGTTGGAATGTTGGGGGCTTTGGGCTGGAATTTGGGAAATTTTGGGGATTTGGGCTGGAACTGAGGCTGGCAATGGGGTTCAGGGGTGGGAATTTGGGATTTGGGGCCGGAATTTTGGGATTTTGGGCTGGAATTTGAGGATTTGCGTGGGAATTTTGGGGATTTGGGCTGGAATTGTGGCTGGAATTTTGGGAATTGGGGCAGGAATTCAGTCAGAATTTTGGGGATTGGGGAGGGAATTTGGGAATTGGGGCTGGAATTTTGGGAATTTGGGCGGGAACTGAGGCTGGAATTTGGGAATTTGGGCTGGAATTTTGGGAATTGGGGCTGGAATTGAGGCTGGAAATCGGGTTCAGGGTGGGAATTTGGGAATCTGGGCGGGAATTTTTGGGGATTTGGGCTGTAATTGAGGCTGGGATTTGGGGATTTGGGGCTGGAATTTGGGAATTTGGAGGGAAATTCAGGAACTGGGGCTGGAATTGAGGCTGAATTTTGGGGATTTGGGAATCTGGGTGGGAATTTGGGAATTGGGGCTGGAATTGGGGCTGGAATTTGGGAATTGGGGATGGGAATTTGGGAATCTGGGCTGGAATTTTGGGAATCTGGGCTGGAATTTTGGGGAATTGGGCTGGAATTGAGGCTGAATTTGGGATTTTGGGGGGAAATTTTGGGGATTGGGGAGGGAAATTTGGGAATTGGGGCTGGAATTTTGGGGATTTGGGCTAGAATTTGGGATTTGGGATGGGAATTTGGGAATTGGGGCTGGAATTTGGGATTGGGGCTGGAATTGAGGCTGGAAATCGGGTTCAGGGGTGGGAATTTGGGAATCTGGGCGGGAATTTTGGGGATTTGGGCTGGAATTGAGGCTGGAATTTGGGAATTTGAGGGGAAATTTTGGGGATTTGGGCTGGAAATTTTGAAATTGAGGCTGGAATTTGGGATTTGGGTTGGAATTTTGGGGGATTTGGGCTGGAATTT
This sequence comes from Haemorhous mexicanus, assembly GCF_027477595.1. Classification (NCBI taxonomy): domain Eukaryota; kingdom Metazoa; phylum Chordata; class Aves; order Passeriformes; family Fringillidae; genus Haemorhous; species Haemorhous mexicanus. The sequence goes on from NW_026776000.1 coordinate 10,264, forward strand.
GGGAAATTTTGGGAATTGGGGCTGGAACTGAGGCTGGCAGTCGGGTTCAGGGGTGAGAATTTGGGATTTAGGGCTGGAATTTTGGGATTTTGGGCAGGAATTTGAGAATTTGAGTGGGAATTTGGGGATTTGGGCTGGAATTGAGGCTGGAATTTTGGGAATTGGGGCAGGAATTCAGTCAGAATTTTGGGGATTGGGGAGGGAATTTGGGGATTTGGGGCTGGAATTTGGGAATTGGGGCTGGGAATTTGGGAATTGGGCCTGGAATTTTGGGGATTTGGGCTGGAATTGAGGCTGGAATTTTGGGAATTTGGGCTGGAATTTGGGATTTGGGCTGGAATTGAGGCTGGAAATCGGGTTCAGGGGTGGGAATTTGGGAATCTGGGCTGGAATTTTTGGGGACTTGGGCTGTAATTGAGGCTGGAATTTGGGGATTTGGGGCTGGAATTTGGGAATTTGGAGGGAAATTCAGGAACTTGGGCTGGAATTGAGGCTGAATTTTGGGGATTTGGGGCTGGGATTTGGTAATTTGGGAATCTGGGCTGGAATTTTGGGGATTTGGGCAGGAATTGGGGCAGGAATTTTGGGAATTGGGGCAGGAATTTTGGGAATTGGGGCTGGAATTTGGGAATTTAGGAGGGAAATTCGGGAATTGGGGCTGGAATTTTGGGAATTGGAGCTGGAATTTTGGGAATTGGGGCTGGAACTGAGGCTGGCAATGGGGTTCAGGGTGGGAATTTGGGATTTGGGGCGGGAATTTTGGGGATCTGGGCTGGAATTGGGGCTCCAGGGGCGTTTCTGGCTCCCGGCAGTACCCGGGCGTCGCCCGCAGCATCGGCAGCGACGTCGAAAATCTCCTGGCGCTGCTGAGCCTCAGCCCCGGCCTGCCCAAAGGTCTCAGAATCACCCCAAAACACCCCCAAAACACCCAAAATCACCCCAAAACCACCCCAAAATAGCCCAAAATAGCCCAAAAATAGCCCAAAATAGCCCAAAATCACCCCAAAATAGCCCAAAACACCCCAAAAACACCCCAAAATAGCCCAAATCACCCAAAAATAGCCCAAAATAGCCCCAAAATCACCCCAAAATAGCCCAAAATCACCCCAAAATAGCCCGAAAATACCCAAAATAGCCCAAAATCACCCCAAATCACCCCAAAATAGCCCAAAATCACCCCAAATCACCCCAAAATAGCCCAAAATCACCCCAAATCACCCCTAAAACACCCCAAAATAGCTCAAAATCACCCCAAAATAGCCCAAAACCATCCAAAAATACCCCAAATCACCCCAAAATCACCCAAAATCACCCCTAAAACACCCCAAAACCACCCAAAATAGCCCAAAATAGCCCAAAATCACCCCAAAAACACCCAAAATCACCCCTAAAACACCCCACAATAACCCAAAATCACCCCAAATCACCCCAAAATAGGCCAAAAATACCCAAAATAGCCCCAAATCACCCCAAAAATAGCCCAAAATCGCCCCAAAAACACCCCCAAAACACCCAAAATCACCCAAAATCACCCAAAATCACACGAAAATCACCCCAAACCACCCCAACATCACCTCTAAAACACCAAAAATCACCCCAAAACACCAAAACACCCCCAAACCACCCCAAAGTCAGCCCAAAATCACCCCAAAACCACCCAAAAATAGCCCAATAGCCCCAGAATCACCCCAAAATCACCCCAAATCACACCAAAACCACCCAAAATCACCCAAAATAACCAAAAATAGCCCCAAATCCCCCCAAAATCACCCCAAAACACCCAATACCACCCCAGATCACCCCAAAATTACCTCTAAAACACCCAAAATCACCCAAAATCACCCCAAGACCCCCCAAAATCACCCCAAAATTTCCCCCCCTAAATCCCATTATTTACCCCCCAAAAAATCCCATTTTTCCCCCCAAATCCCCACAATTTCCCCCCAAAATCCCTTTATTTCCCCCAAAATCCCCATTTTTCTCCCCAAATCCCCGCATTTCCCCCCCAAATCCCCCTTTATTCCCCCCAAACTCCCTTTTTTCCCCAAATCCCCATTTTTCTCCCCAAAATCCCATTATTTCCCCCCCAAAAATCCCTTTATTTCCCCCCAAATCCCCTCATTTCCCCCAAAATCCCCATTTCCCCCCCAAAAATCCCATTATTTCTCCCCAAATCCCCCTTGCTTCTCCCCAAATCCCATTTTTTTCCCAAAATCCCCTTTTTTATCCCCCAAATCCCATTATTTTTCCCCCCAAAATCCCACTATTTCCCCCCAAATCCCATTATTCCCCCCAAAAATCCCTTTATTTCCCCCAAAATCCCCACAATTTCCCCCCCAAAAATCCCATCATTTCCCCCAAATCCCATTATTTACCCCCAAAACTCCCATTTTTTTCCCAAAATCTCCATTTTTTCACCCCAAATCCCTTTTTTTGTCCCCAAAATCCCCTCATTTCCCCCCAAAATCCCATTATTTCCCCCCAAATCCCATTATTTACCCCCCAAATCCCATTATTTCCCCCAAAATCCCCCTTGTTTCTCCCCAAATCCCATTTTTTCCCAAAAATCCCCTTTTTTATCCCCCAAATCCCATTATTTTTCCCCCCAAAATCCCACTATTTCCCCCCAAATCCCATTATTCCCCCCAAAAATCCCTTTATTTCCCCCAAAATCCCCACAATTTCCCCCCCAAAAATCCCATTATTCCCCCCAAATCCCATTATTTACCCCCAAAATCCCCTTGTTTCTCCCCAAATCCCATTTTTTCCCAAAAATCCCCTTTTTTATCCCCCAAATCCCATTATTTTTCCCCCCAAAATCCCATTTTTTCTCCCCAAATCCCATTATTTACCCCCCAAAAATCCCTTTATTTCCCCCAAAATCCATTTATTCCCCCCAAAATCCCCATTTCCCCCCCCAAAAATCCCTTTATTCCCCCCCAAATCCCATTATTTCCCCCCAAATCCCATTTTTGACCAAAATCCCCTTTTTTATCCCCCAAATCCCATTATTTTTCCCCCCAAAATCCCACTATTTCCCCCCAAATCCCATTATTCCCCCCAAAAATCCCTTTATTTCCCCCAAAATCCCCACAATTTCCCCCCCCAAAATCCCATCATTCCCCCCAAATCCCACAATTTACCCCCAAATTCCCCTTGTTTCTCCCCAAATCCCATTTTTCCCCCAAAATCCCATTTTTTCTCCCCAAATCCCATTATTTACCCCCCAAAAATCCCATTATTTCCCCCAAATCCCATTATTTCCCCCCAAATCCCATTTTTAACCGAAATCCCCATTTTCCCCCCCAAAATCCCCATTATTTCCCCCCAAAATCCCTTTATTTCCCCCCCAAAATCCCATTTTTCTCCCCAAATCCCCGCATTTCCCCCCCAAATTCCCCTTTATTCCCCCCAAACTCCCTTTTTTCCCCAAATCCCCATTTTTCTCCCCAAAATCTCATTATTTCCCCCCCAAAAATCCCTTTATTTCCCCCAAAATCCCCTCATTTCCCCCAAAATCCCCATTTCCCCCCAAAAAAATCCCATTATTTCCCCCCAAATTCCCCTTGTTTCTCCCCAAATCCCATTTTTTCCCAAAATCCCCATTTTTTATCCCCCAAATCCCATTATTTTTCCCCCCAAAATCCCATTTTTTCTCCCCAAATCCCATTATTTACCCCCCAAAAATCCCTTTATTTCCCCCAAATCCCATTATTTCCCCCCAAATCCCATTATTTCCCCCCAAATCCCATTTTTAACTGAAATCCCCATTTTTACCCTCCAAAATCCCTTTATTTCCCCCCCAAAATCCCTTTATTTCCCCCAAAATCCCCATTTTTCTCCCCAAATCCCCGCATTTCCCCCCCAAATTCCCCTTTATTCCCCCCAAACTCCCTTTTTTCCCCAAATCCCCATTTTTCTCCCCAAAATCCCATTATTTCCCCCCCAAAAATCCCATTATTCCCCCCAAATCCCATTATTTACCCCCAAATTCCCCTTGTTTCTCCCCAAATCCCATTTTTTCCCAAAATCCCCTTTTTTATCCCCCAAATCCCATTATTTTTCCTCCCAAAATCCCATTTTTTCTCCCCAAATCCCATTATTTCCCCCCAAAATTCCTTTATCCCCCCCCAAAAATCCCTTTATTTACCCCCAAATCCCCCTTGCTTCTCCCCAAATCCCATTCTTTCCCAAAAATCCCTTTTTTTATCCCCAAAATCCCATTATTTTTCCCCCCAAAATCCCATTTTTTCTCCCCAAATCCCATTATTCCCCCCAAAAATCCCTTTATTTCCCCCCAAATCCCCATTTTCCCCCCCAAAATCCCCATTATTCCCCCCAAATCCCACAATTTACCCCCAAAATCCCCCTTATTTCCCCCCAAAATCCCATTATTTCCCCCCAAAATCCACTATTTCCCCCCAAATCCCCCTTATTTCCCCCCAAATCCCATTTTTTACCCCAAAAATCCCATTATTTCCCCCAAATTCCCATTATTTTTCCCCAAAATCCCATTTTCCCCCCCAAAATCCCCATTATTTACCCCCCCAAAAATCCTTTATTTCCCCCAAAATCCCCATTTTCCCCCCCAAAATTCCCATTATTTCCCCCAAAAATCCCTTTATTTACCCCCAAATCCCATTATTTTTCCCCAAAAATCCCTTTATTTCCCCCCAAAAATCCCTTTATTTCCCCCCAAAAATCCCTTTATTTCCCCCCCAAAAATCCCATTATTTCCCCCCAAAATCCCCTTTTTCCCCCCCAAGTCCCTTTTTCCCCAAATTTGGGGTTTTTGGCCCCAATTCCCGCCCAGGGCTCTTCGCGGCGCCGGCGCTGCGCGCGCTGCGGCGGGAGCTGGAGCTCGAGTGCGACTACCGCCGGGAGGCGGAAAATGCCCGCCAATTCCGGTAAGTTTGGGGCTTTTTGGGCAAATTCGGGCAAATTCGGGCATTTTGGGACATTTTGGGGAAATTTTGGGCGTTTTTAGGGGGATTTTGGGGAGAATTGAGGGCGTTTTGGGGCTGTTTTAGGGGGATTTTGAAGGGATTTAGGGGCAATTTGGGGGATTTTAGGGGGGATTTTGGGGGATTTTGAGATTTTGGGGTGATTTTAGAGGATTTAGGGGCAGTTTAGGGGGTTTTGGGGGCAGTTTTGGGGGGATTTTAGGGGGATTTTGGGGGATTTTGGGGGGATTTTGGGGAAAATTGAGGGCGTTTTGGGGCTGTTTTAGGGGGATTTTAGAAGGGATTTAGGGGCAATTTTGGGGATTTTAGGGGGGATTTTGGGGCAGTTTTGGGGATTTTGGAGATTTTGGGGTGATTTTAGAGGATTTTGGGGCAGTTTAGGGGATTTTGGGGGCAGTTTTGGGGTGATTTTGGGGGATTTTTGGGGGATTTTGGGGGATTTTGGGGGGATTTGGGGGAAAATTGAGGGCGTTTTGGGGCAGTTTTAGGGGATTTTAAGAGGGGATTTTGGGGCAGTTTTGGAGGGATTTTGGGGCAGTTTTAGGGGATTTTAAGAGGGGATTTTGGGGCAGTTTGGGGGATTTTGGAGATTTTGGGGTGATTTTAGGGGATTTTGGGGTGATTTTAGGGGATTTTGGGGCAGTTTTGGGGTGATTTTGGGGGATTTTAGGGGGATTTTGGGGGATTTTTAGGGGGATTTTAGGGGGATTTTGGGGGATTTTAGGGGGGATTTTGGGGCAGTTTTGGAAGGATTTTGGGGCTGTTTTAGGGGATTTTAAGAGGGGATTTTTGGGCAGTTTTGGGGATTTTGGAGATTTTGGGGTGATTTTAGAGGATTTTGGGGCAGTTTTAGGGGATTTGGGGATGATTTTAGAAGGGGTTTCAGATGGATTTTGGGGCAGTTTTAGGGGATTTTGGGGGATTTTTGGGGGGATTTTGGGGCAATTTTGGGGGATTTTGGGGGATTTTGGAGATTTTGGGGTGATTTTAGAGGATTTTGGGGCAGTTTAGGGGGTTTGGGGGCAGTTTTGGGGAGATTTTGGGGAATTTTAGGGGATTTAGGGGGATTTTAGGGGGATTTTGGGGGATTTTAGGGGATTTTTAAGAGGGGATTTTTGGGGCAGTTTTGGGGATTTTGGAGATTTTGGGGTGATTTTAGAGGATTTGGGGGCAGTTTTAGGGGATTTTGGGGGCAGTTTTGGGGCAGTTTAGGGGATTTTGGGGTGATTTTAGGGGATTTAGGAGCACTTTTAGGGGATTTTGAGGCAGTTTTGGGGCAGTTTTAGGGGATTTGGGGATGATTTTAGAAGTGGTTTCAGATGGATTTTGGGGCAGTTTTAGGGGATTTTGGGGGATTTTGGGGGGATTTAGGGGCAGTTTTAGGGGGGATTTAGGGGATTTAGGGGCAGTTTTCAGCGATTCTGGGGATTTTAGGGGATTTTGGGGCCGTTTTAGGGGATTTTTAGGGGGATTTAGGGGATTTTAGGAGGGATTTTGGGCGGGATTTTGGGGCAGTTTTAGGAGATTTTGGGGCAGTTTTAGGAGATTTTGGGGCTGTTTTAGGGGTTTGGGGGATTTTAGGGGATTTTGGGGCAGTTTTAGGGGATTTAGGAGCAGTTTTGGGGCAGTTTTAGGGGATTTTGGGGATTTTAGAGGGGATTTTGGGGCGGTTTTGGAGCGGTTTTGGGGTTTTTAGGGGGATTTAGGAGCGGTTTAGGGGATTTGGGGGAATTTTTGGGGCAGTTTAGGGGATTTAGGGGCAGTTTTGGGGATTTAGGGGCAGTTTTGGGGATTTGGGGGCAGTTTTGGGGGGATTTAGGGGATTTTAGGGGATTTTAGAGGGGATTTAGGGGCAGATTTGGGGGATTTTAGGGGGGATTTTGGGGAAATTTAGGGGATTTTGGGGATTTGGGGGGGATTTTAGAGGGGATTTAGGAGCAGTTTTAGGGGATTTAGGGGCAGTTTTGGGGTTTTTAGGGGATTTTTGGTGGAGATTTAGGGGACTTTAGGGAGATTTTGGGGTGATTTTAGGGGATTTTGGGGCAGTTTTGGGGTTTTTAGGCGGATTTTGGGGCAGGTTTTAGGGGATTTTGGGGCAGTTTAGGGGATTTAGGGGCAGTTTTAGGGGGGATTTAGGGGCAGTTTTAGGGGGGATTTAGGGGATTTAGGCACAGTTTTCAGCGATTTAGGGGATTTTAGGGGATTTTGGGGCCGTTTTAGGGGATATTTAGGGGGATTTAGGGGATTTTAGGGGATTTTAGGAGGGATTTAGGGGCAGTTTTAGGAGATTTTGGGGCTGTTTTAGGGGTTTGGGGGATTTTAGGGGATTTTGGGGCAGTTTTAGGGGATTTAGGAGCAGTTTTGGGGGATTTAAGGGCAGTTTTGGGGCAGTTTTAGGGGATTTTGGGGATTTTAGAGGGGATTTTGGGGCGGTTTTGGGGCAGTTTTGGGGCTTTTAGGGGGATTTAGGAGCGGTTTAGGGGATTTGGGGGAATTTTTGGGGCAGTTTAGGGGATTTAGGGGCAGTTTTGGGGGGGTTTAGGGCAGTTTTGGGACGATTTTGGGGCAGTTTTAGGGGATTTTAGAGGGGATTTAGGGGCAGATTTGGGGGATTTTAGGGGGGATTTTGGGGAAATTTAGGGGTTTTTGGGGATTTGGGGGGGATTTTAGAGGGGATTTAGGGGCATTTTTAGGGGATTTAGGAGAAGTTTTGGGGTTTTTAGGGGATTTTTGGTGGAGATTTAGGGGATTTTAGGGAGATTTTGGGGTGATTTTAGGGGATTTTGGGGCAGTTTTGGGGGGATTTTAGGGGATTTTGGGGCAGTTTTGGGGGATTTTAGGGGATTTTGGGGCAGTTTTGGGGGATTTTGGGGGCACTTTAGGGGATTTGGGGGGATTTTGGAGGGGATTTTGGGGCAGTTTTGGGGTGATTTAGGGGATTTTGGGGCAGTTTTGGGGTGATTTTAGGGGATTTTGGGGCAGTTTTGGGGGAGTTTTTGGGGATTTAGGGGGAATTTTTGGGGGCAGTTTAGGGGATTTAGGGGATTTGGGGGCAGTTTAGGGGATTTGGGGGATTTGGGGGATTTTAGGGGATTTTGGGGGATTTTTGGGATTCGGGACCCCTTTTCCTGGGAGGGTTTTCGGTGATTTTCGCCAGTTTGGGGCCGATTTTCTTGGGGTTTTTTGCCAATTTTTGGGGATTTTTGGGATTTTCACTTGAAATTTTTGGGATTTTGGGAATTTTGGGATTTTTGGGATTTCCCAGCTCCCTGCTGAGTTCCGACCCCTTTTCCCAGTCGGATTTTTGGGGCGATTTTCGCACTTTTGGGGCCATTTCTGGGTGGATTTTTTGGTTTTTTTCCTAATTTTTCGCCATTTTTGCTCGGAATTTCAGGATTTTTTTTGGGGGGATTTTTGAGATTTTTGGGATTTGAGAATTTTGTGTTCCCAGGTCCCTCCTGGGCTTTTCCCAGTCGGATTTTTGCGTGATTTTCGCACTTTCGGGGCCATTTCTGGGTGGATTTTTTTGGTTTTTTCTCCAATTTTTCTCCATTTTCGCTCGGAATTTTTTGGGTTTTTTTTTTGGGATTTTTGGGATTTGGGATTTTTGGGATTTGGGATTTTTGGGATTTTCAGCTCCCTCCTGAGCTCCAACCCCTTTTCCCAGTCGGATTTTTGGGGCGATTTTCGCACTTTTGGGGCCATTTCTGGGTGGATTTTTTTGGTTTTTTCCCCAATTTTTCGCCATTTTCGCTGGGAATTTTTCGGGATTTTTTTTGGGAATTTTGGGATTTGGGAATTTTGTGTTCCCAGCTCCCTCCTGGGCTTTATCAAGTTGAATTTTTGGGGCGATTTTTGCACTTTTGGGGCCATTTCTGGGTGGATTTTTTTTTGTTTTTTCGCCATTTTCTCTGGGAATTTTGGGGGAATTTCGGGATTTTTTGGGATTTTTTTGGGAATTTCGGGATTTTTGGGATTTCCCAGCTCCCTGCTGAGCTCCGACCCCTTTTCCCAGTCGGATTTTTGGGGCGATTTTTGCACTTTTGGGGCCATTTCCGGGTGGATTTTTTTGTTTTTTTCCCGATTTTCGCTGGGAATTTTGGGGGATTTTCAGGATTTTTCGGGAATTTTGGGATTTTTGGGATTTCCCAGCTCCCTGCTGAGCTCCAACCCCTTTTCCCAGTCGGATTTTTGGGGCGATTTTTGCACTTTTTGGGCCATTTCTGGGTGGATCTTTTTGGTTTTTTTCCCAATTTTTCGCCATTTTTGCTCGGAATTTTTGGGGATTTTCGGGATTTTTTGGGAATTTTGGGATTTTTGGGATTTCCCAGCTCCCTGCTGAGTTCCAACCCCTTTTCCCAGTCGGATTTTTGGGGCGATTTTCGCACTTTTGGGGCCGTTTCTGGGTGGATTTTTTTGGTTTTTTCGCCATTTTCGCTGGGAATTTTGGGGGAATTTCGGGATTTTTTGGGATTTTTTTGGGAATTTGGGATTTTTGGGATTTCCCAGCTCCCTGCTGAGTTCCAACTCCTTTTCCCAGTCGGATTTTTGGGGCGATTTTCGCACTTTCGGGGCCATTTCTGGGTGGAATTTTTTAGAATTTTTTGGGGATTTTTGGGAATTTTGGGATTTGAGAATTTTGTGTTCCCAGGTCCCTCCTGGGCTTTTCCCAGTCGGATTTTTGGGGCGATTTTCGCACTTTTGGGGCCATTTCTGGGTGTATTTTTTTGGTTTTTTCGCCATTTTCGCTGGGAATTTTGGGGGATTTTCGGGATTTTCGGGATTTTCGGGATTTTTGGGATTTTCAGCTCCCTCCTGAGTTCCAACCCCATTTCTCAGTCGGATTTTTGGGGCAATTTTCGCACTTTTGGGGCCATTTCTGGGTGGATTTTTTTTTGTTTTTTCCCCAATTTTTCGCCATTTTCGCTGGGAATTTTGGGGGATTTTTTTGGAATTTTGGGATTTTTGGGATTTGGGATTTTTGTGTTCCCAGGTCCCTCCTGGGCTTTTCCCAGTCGGATTTTTGGGGCGATATTCGCACTTTTGGGGCCATTTCTGGGTGGATTTTTTGGGTTTTTTTTTCTAATTTTTCACCATTTTCGTTCGGAAATTTTGGGGGATTTTTTGGGATTTTTGGGATTTTTGGGATTTGGGATTTTTGTGTTCCCAGGTCCCTCCTGGGCTTTTCCCAGTCGGATTTTTGGGGCGATTTTTGCACTTTTGGGGCCATTTCTGGGTGGATTTTTTTGGTTTTTTCGCCATTTTCGCTGGGAATTTTGGGGGAATTTCGGGATTTTTTGGGAATTTTGGGATTTTTGGGATTTCCCAGCTCCCTGCTGAGCTCCGACCCCTTTTCCCAGATGGATTTTTGGGGCGATTTTTGCACTTTTGGGGCCATTTCTGGGTGGATTTTTTTGGTTTTTTCGCCAATTTTTCGCTGGGAATTTTGGGGGATTTTCGGGATTTTTCGGGATTTTCGGGAATTTCGGGATTTTCGGGATTTCCCCAGCTCCCTGCTGAGCTCCGACCCGTTTTTCCGCGTGCCGGGGGTGGTGGCCGAGCTGAGCTCGCGGCGCGTGCTCTGCACCGAGTGGGGGAGGGGCGAGCCCCTGGAGCGCTGCCGGAGCCTCCCCCAGGAGCGGCGGGACCAGGTGGGGGCGGCGGCCAATTTGGGGCCATTTCGGGGAATTCGGGGAGTTTGGGGCAGTTTGGGGGATTTTGGGGGGATTTTGGGGGATTTTGGGGGATTTTGGGGGGATATTGGGGGATTTTGGGGGAATTAAAGAGAATTTGGGGGGAATTTTGGGGGATTTTGGGGGGAATTTGGGGGGAATTTGGGGGATTAAAGAGAATTTTGGGGGAATAAAAGAGAATTTTGGGGGAGATTTGGGGGATTTTGGGGGATTAAAGAGAATTTTGGGGGGGATTTTGGGGAATTTTGGGGGATTTTGGGGGAATTTCGGGGGATTAAAGAGAATTTTGGGGGGGAGTTTGGGGGATTTTGGGGGGGTTTGGGGGGATTTTGGGGGATTTTGGGGGATTTTTGGGGATTTTTGGGGAATTTGGGAGGTTTTTGGGGGATTTTGGGGGATTTTTGGGGAATTTGGGAGGTTTTTGGGGGATTTTGGGGGATTTTTGGGGAATTTGGGAGGTTTTTGGGGGATTTTGGGGGATTAAAGAGAATTTTGGGGGAATTTTGGGGGGATTTTGGGGGGAATTTGGGGAATTTTTGGGGGGATTTTGGGGGATTTTGGGGGATTTTTGGGGGGATTTTGGAGAATTAAAGAGAATTTTGGGGGATTTTGGGGGGGATTTTGGGGAATTTTGGGGGATTTTGGGGGCATTTCGGGGGATTAAAGAGAATTTTGGGGGGGAGTTTGGGGGATTTTGGGGGGATTTTTGTGGATTTTGGGGGGTTTTTGGGGGGATTTTGGGGGGATATTGGGGAATTTGGGGGGATTTTGGGGGATTTTGGGGGGAATTTGGGGGGTTTTGGGGGGGATTTTGGGAGATTTTGGGGGATTTTTGGGAATTTTGGGGATTTTGGGGGGATTTTGGGAGATTAAAGAGAATTTTGGGGGGGAGTTTGGGGGATTTTGGGGATTTTGGGAGGGTTTTGGGGGGATTTTTGTGGATTTTAGAGGAATTCTGGGGGATTTTTGGGGGGGTTTTGGGAAATTTGGGGAATTTTTTGGGATTTTTCGGGGGATTTTGGGGGATTAAAGAGAATTTTGGGGGTTTTGGGGTGATTTTGGAGAGATTTGGGGAAATTTTGGGGGATTTTGGGGGGAATTTAGGGGGATTTTGGGGGATTTTGGGGATTTGTGGGAATTAAAGAGAATTTTGGGGAATTTTGGGGGAATTTTTGGGGAATTTTGGGGAAATTGGGGGGTTTGGGGGGATTTGGGGGGATTTTGGGGAAATTGGGTGGTTTGGGGGGATTTTGGGGGATTTTGGGGAATTAAAGAGAATTTTGGGGGAGATTTTGGGGATATTTGGGGGAATTTGGGGGATTTTGGGAATTTTGGGGAAATTTTGGGGGATTTTAGGGGGAATTTGGGGGAATTGTGTGGATTAAAGAGAATTTTGGGGAATTTTGGGGGATTTTGGGGGGGATTTTTGTGGATTTTTGGGGGGATTTTGGGGAATTTGTGGATTTTTGGGGGGATTTTGGGGATTAAAGAGAATTTTGGGGAATTTTGGGGGAATTTGGGGGGTTTTGGGGGAATTTTTGGGGAATTTTGGGGGATTAAAGAGAATTTTGGGGGAATTTTGGGGGATTTTGTGGATTTGGGGGGTTTTGGGGGAATTTTGGGGAATTTTGGGGGGATTTTGGGGGATTAATGAGAATTTTGGGGAATTTTGGGGAAATTTTCGGGGAATTTTGGGGAATTTGGGGGGTTTTGGGGGGATTTTGGGGGATTAAAGAGAATTTTGGAGGATTTATGGGGGATTTTGGGGAGATTTGGGGGGATTTGGGGGTGATTTGAGGGGATCAAAGAGAATTTTGGGGGATTTTGGGGATTTTGGGGGGATTTTGGAGAGATTTGGGGAAATTTTGGGGGGATTTTGGTTGGAGTCTGGGGGAACTTTTGGGGATTTTGGGGAGATTTGGGGATTTTGGGGGGGATTTGGGGGGATTAAAGAGAATTTTTGGGGGGATTTTGGGGGATTTTGGGGGGATTTTGGATTTTTTTGGGGGGAATTTGGGGGGATTTTAATTTAATTTAACCCTTTCCATCCCCAATTTAACCCGTCCCCCAAATTTAACCCTTTCCTCCCCAAATTTTCCCTTTTTGCCCCAAATTTTCCCTTTTTCCCCCAAATTTTCCCCCTTTTGCCCCAAATTAACCCTTTCCTGCCCAAATTTTCCCTTTTTGCCCCAAATTTTCCCTTTTTTGCCCCAAATTTTCCCTTTTTTGCCCCAAATTTTCCCTTTTTGCCCCAAATTTTCCCTTTTTTGCCCCAAATTTTCCCTTTTTGCCCCAAATTTTCCCTTTTTTGCCCCAATTTAACCCTTTCCTGCCCCAAATTTTCCCTTTTTTGCCCCAAATTTTCCCTTTCCTGCCCCAAATTTTCCCTTTTTTTGCCCCAAATTTTCCCTTTTTTTGCCCCAAATTAACCCTTTCCTCCCCAAATTTAACCTTTTTTTTGCCCAAATTTAACCCTTTCCCGCCCAAATTAACCCTTTTTGCCCCAATTTAACCCTTTCCTCCCCAAATTTTCCCTTTTCTGCCCCAAATTTTCCCTTTTCTGCCCCAAATTTTCCCTTTTTTGCCCCAAATTTTCCCTTTTTGCCCCAAATTTTCCCTTTTCTGCCCCAAATTTGTCCCTTTTCTGGCCCAGATCTGCACGGAGCTGCTGCGGCTCTGCCTGCGGGAGCTCTTCCAGTTCCGCTTCATGCAGACCGACCCCAACTGGGCCAACTTCCTCTACGAGCCCCAGAGCCACACGGTCAGCGCCCAGGCATCCCAATTTTGGGGGGGATTTGGGGGGTTTTGGGCAATTTTGGGGGATTTGGAGGATTTTATGGGAATTACATTGATTTTTGGGGGGATTTTTGGGCATTTTGGGGGATTTTGGGAGGATTTTATGGGAATTAAATTGAATTTTGGGGGATTTTTTGGGCATTTTTGGGGGTTTTAGAGGATTTTTTGGGAATTAATTTGAATTTTGGGGGATTTTTTGGTCATTTTGGGGAATTGTGGAAGGATTTTAAGGGAATTAAATTGAATTTTGGGGGATTTTTTGGGCATTTTGGGGGGGGTTGGGGGATTTAATGGGAATTAAATTGGATTTTTGGGGGATTTTTTGGGCAATTTTTGAGGATTTTGGGGGAATTTTGGGGATTTTTTGGGGATTTTGGGGGATTTGGGGGATTTTTGGGGTTTTTGGGGGTTTTGGGAGGATTTTAAGGGAATTAAATTGGATTTTGGGGGATTTTTTGGGCAATTTTTGAGGATTTTGGGGATTTTTGGGGATTTTAAGGGGAATTTTTGGGTTTTTTGGGTATTTTTGGGGGATTTTTTGGGGAATTTTGGGGAATTTTGGGGTCCCTGCCCCGACCCCAACTGGGCCAACTTCCTCTACGAGCCCCGGAGCCACACGGGCCGAGCCCAGGCATCCCAGTTTGGGGGGTTTGGGGGATTTTTGGGGATTTTTGGGGAATTTGGAGGATTTTATGGGAATTACATTGATTTTTGGGGGGTTTTTTGGGCATTTTGGGGGATTTTGGGAGGATTTTATGGGAATTAAATTGATTTTTTCGGGATTTTTTGGGGGATTTTGGGGGATTTTTAGGGGATTTTTGGGGGTATTTGGGGATTTTGTGGAATTTTGGAGATTTTGGGGGGATTTTGGGGGGTTTTGGGGATTTTGGGGGATTTTATGGGAATTAAATTGAATTTTTGGGGATTTTTTTGGGATTTTTGGGGATTTTTTTGGGGATTTTGGGGGTATTTGGGGAGATTTGGGTCATTTTAGGGGAATTAAAGTGGATTTTGGGGGATTTTGGGGGGTTTTGGAGGGGTTTGGGAGGATTTTAAGGGAATTAAATTGATTTTTTCGGGATTTTTTTGGGGATTTTTGGGGGATTTTTAGGGGATTTTTGGGGGTATTTGGAGATTTTGTGGAATTTTGGAGGTTTTAGGAGGATTTTAGGGGGATTTAGGGGGATTTTGGGAGGATTTTATGGGAATTAAATTGATTTTTGGGGATTTTTAGGGGATTTTGGGGGCAATTAAATTGATTTTGGGGGATTTTTTGGGCATTTTGAGGGGTTTGGGAGGATTTTATGGGAATTAAATTGATTTTTAGGGGGATTTTTTGGGCAATTTTTGAGGATTTTGGGGGATTTTTGGGGATTTTGGAGGGGTTTGGGAGGATTTTATGGGAATTAAATTGATTTTTGGGGTTTTTTAGGGGATTTTGGGGGATTTAAATTGATTTTGGGGGGATTTTTTGGGCATTTTGAGAGGATTTTAAGGGAATTAAATTGATTTTTTGGGATTTTTTGGGGATTTTTGGGGATTTTTAGGGGATTTTTGGGGGTATTTGGGGATCTTGTGGAATTTTGGAGGTTTTGGGCGGATTTTAGGGGGATTTTGGGGGATTTTTGGGATTTTGGGAGGATTTTATGGGAATTGAATTGAATTTTGGGGATTTTTTGGGCATTTTGGGGGGTTTGGGAGGATTTTATGGGAATTACATTGATTTTTGGGGGATTTTTTTGGGCAATTTTTGAGGATTTTGGGGGATTTTTGGGGATTTTTAGGGGAATTTTGGGGGATTTGGGGGATTTTTGGGATTTTTTGGGGGTTTTGGAGGATTTTATGGGAATTAAATTGATTTTTGGGGGATTTTTTGGGATTTTGGGGGATTTAAAGTGATTTTAGGGGATTTAAATGGGATTTAAATGGGATTTTGGGGGATTTGGGGGGATTTTATGGGAATTAAATTGATTTTTAGGGGATTTTTGGGGTATTTTTTGGGCATTTTTGGGGATTTTGTGGAATTTGGGGGAATTTTGGAGGTTTTGGGGGCATCTGAGGGGGAACAGAAAGGGATTTTTGGGGATTTTTGGGGGATTTTTGGGATTTTGGGGATTTTAAGGGGAATTTTTGGGTTTTTGGGGGATTTGGAGGAGATTTGGGGGGTTTTTATGGGCATTAAAATGATTTTTTTCGGGATTTTTTGGGGATTTTTGGGGATTTTTTTGGGATTTTTGGGGATTTTTTTGGAATTTTTGGGGATTTTTTTGGGATTTTGGGGGGTATTTGGGGAGATTTGGGTCATTTTAGGGGAATTAAAGTGGATTTGGGGGGATTTTGGGGGGTTTTGGAGGGGTTTGGGAGGATTTTAGGGAAATTAAATTGATTTTTTCGGGATTTCTTTTGGGATTTTGGGGGATTTTTAGGGGATTTTTGGGGGTATTTGGAGATTTTGTGGAATTTTGGAGGTTTTGGGAGGATTTTAGGGGGATTTTGGGGGATTTTGGGAGGATTTTATGGGAATTAAATTGGATTTTTGGGGATTTTGGGGGGTTTGGGAGGATTTTATGGGAATTAAATTGATTTTTGGGGATTTTTTGGGCAATTTTTGAGGATTTTGGGGGAATTTTGGGGATTTTTTAGGGGAATTTTGGGGGATTTGGGGGATTTTTTGGGATTTTTTGGGGGTTTGGGAGGATTTTATGGGAATTAAATTGATTTTTGGGGGATTTTTGGGGATTTTGGGGGGTTTAAAGTGATTTTAGGGGATTTAAATGGGATTTAAATGGGATTTTGGGGGATTTTGGGGGATTTTAGGGGATTTTGGGGGGATTTTAGGGGAATTAAAATGGATTTTTGGGGGATTTTTGGGGGATTTTTGGGCATTTTTGGGGATTTTGTGGAATTTGGGGGAATTTTGGAGGTTTTGGGGGCATCTGAGGGGGAACGAAAAGGGATTTTGGGGGATTTCTGGGGGATTTTGGGGATTTTTGGGATTTTAAGGGGAATTTTTGGGATTTTAAGGGGAATTTTTGGGATTTTGGGGGATTTGGAGGAGATTTGGGGGGTTTTTATGGGCATTAAATTTATTTTTTTCGGGATTTTTTTGGGATTTTTTGGGGATTTTTTGGGGATTTTTGGGGATTTTTTTGGGGATTTTTGGGGGGTATTTGGGGAGATTTGGGTCATTTTAGGGGAATTAAAGTGGATTTTGGGGGATTTTGGGGGGTTTTGGGAGGATTTTTGGAGGATTTTAAGGGAATTAAATTGAATTTTGGGGATTTTTTGGGCATTTTGGGGGGGGGGTTTGGGGGATTTAATGGGAATTAAATTGATTTTTGGGGGATTTTTTGGGCAATTTTTGAGGATTTTTAGGGGATTTCTGGGGGTATTTGGGGATTTTCTGGAATTTTGGAGATTTTGGAGGGATTTGAGGGGAATTTTGGGGGATTTTTGGGGATTTTGGGGATTTGGGAGGATTTTATGGGAATTGATATTTTGGGGATTTTTTTTGGATTGTTGGGGTTTTTAGGGGATTTTTGGGGTATTTGGGCATTTTGTGGAATTTTGGGGGGATCTGAGGGGAATTTTGGGGGATTTTGGGGGATTTTTTGGGCATTTTGGTGGGGTTTGGGAGGATTTTAGGGGAATTAAATTGATTTTTAGGGGATTTTTCTGGGATTTTTAGGGGCTTTTTGTGGATTTGTAAAAGAATTTTGGGGAATTTTGGGGATTTTGGGGGAATTTTGGGGATTTTTGGGATTGGGGGTATTAAAGGGGATTTTTGGGGCTATTTTGGGGATTTTGGGGGATTTTAGGGGAATGAGGGATTTTCTGGGTGAAGGAGATTTTTTGGTGGATTTTTTTGGTTTTGGGAATTTTGGAGAATTTGGAAGTTTTGGGGAATTTTAAGGGCATTTTGGGGGATATTTGGGGAATTTTGGGGATTTTTTTGGATTTTGGGGGAATTTGGGGAAATTTTTTGGGATTTTTGTGATTTTTTGGGGGGAATTTTTGGAGGATTTTGGGGATTTGGGGGAAATGGATTTTTGTGATTTTTTGGGGGGAATTTTTGGAGGATTTTGGGGATTTGGGGGAAATTTTGGGGATTTTTGGGGGCATTTAAGGGAATTTTTTGGGATTTTTGGGGAATTTTGGGGGATTTTGGGATTCTTTAGGGGATTTGGGGGAATTAATGTGGATTTTGAGGGAATTTTAGGGGATTTTGGGGGGATTTTTAAGGGAATTTTTGGGATTTTGGGGGATTTTAGGGATTTTTTGGGGGAAATTTTTGGGGATTTGGGGGAATTTTAGGGATTTTGGGGGATTTTTGGGGAATTTTGGGGGATTATGGGGAAATTCAAGTGGATTTTGGGGGATTTTTAAGGGGATTTTTTTGGGATTTTGGGGGATTTTGGGGGAATTTTGGGGATTTTGGGGGGATTTTGGGGATTTTTAGGGGATTTGGGGAAATTCAAGTGATTTTGGGGGAATTTTGGGGGATTTTCATGGGATTTTCTTGTGATTTTTGGGGGATTTTGGGGATTTTTTGTGATTTTTGGGGGATTTTTTTAGGGGATTGGGGAATTCAAGTGGATTTTGGGGGAATTTTAGGGGATTTTGGGGGATTTTTATGGGAATTTTTTGGGATTTTGGGTGGGATTTTTTGGGGAACTTTGGGTGGAATTTGGGGGGGTTTTTTGGGGAATTTTGGGGATTTTTGGGGGATTTTTCGGGAGATTTTTGGAGTTTTGGGATTTTTAAGGGAATTTTTTGGGATTTTTGGGATTTTTGTGATTTTTGGGGGGATTTTTTGGGGATTTTTTTTTATTTTTGGGATTTTTAGGGGGATTTTTAAGGAATTTTTTGGGATTTTTGTGAGTTTTTGGGGGATTTTGGGGGAATTTGGGGATTTTGGGGGTTTTGGGGATTTTGGGGATTTTTTGGGGGGAATTGTGTGGATTTTGGGTTTGGGTGCCCCCCAGGTGACGCTGTTGGATTTCGGGGCGTGCCGGAGCTTCCCCCGGGAATTCACCGACCTCTACATCGAGGTGGGAACGGGGGAAAAACCGGGGAAAATGGGAAAAAGGGGGATAAAAATGGAATTAAAAGGGGAAAAATGGGAATAAAAAGGGGAAAAATGGGAAAAATGGGAAAAAAACTGGGGGGAAAATGGGAAAAATGGGATAAAAAGGGAAAAAAACCGGGGGAAATGGGAAAAAGGGGGATAAAAATGGAATTAAAATGGGGGGAAATGTGAAAAAATGGAGAAAAATGGGAATTAAAAGGGGAATTAAAAGGGGAAAAATGGGAAAAATGGGAATAAAAATGGAAATTAAAATGGGGGGATGGGAAAAAATGGAATAAAAAGGGGAAAAATGGGAATAAAAACGGGAAAAAACCGGGGGGGAATGGGAAAAATGGGGAAAAATGGGATTAAAAGGGGAAAAATGGGAAAAATGGGAAAAAAAACGGGGGGAAAATGGGAAAAAATGGGGGAAAATGGGAATAAAAATGGGAAAAATGGGAATAAAAACGAGAAAAAACCGGGGGGAAATGGGAAAATGGGAATAAAGATGGGAAAAAAACCGGGGGGAAAATGGGAATAAAAATGGGGAAAAATGGGAATTAAAAGGGGAAAAATGGGGGAAAATGGGAAAAATGGGGATAAAAAGGGGAAAAATGGGGGAAAATGGGAAAAATGGGGATAAAAAGGGGAAAAAACCAGGGGGGATGGGGAAAATGGAGAAAAATGGGAATAAAAAGGGGAAAAATGGGGAAAAATGGGAATAAAAATGGGAATAAAAACGGGAAAAATGGGGGGAATGGGGAAAAATGGGAATAAAAATGTGAATTAAAAGGGGAAAAATGGGAATAAAAATGGGAAAAAACTGGGGGGAATGGGAAAAATGGGAATTAAATGGGAATTAAAAGGGGAAAAATGGGAATAAAAGCGGGAAAAAACCGGGGGGAATGGGAAAAATGGGAATAAAAAGGGGAAAAAACCAGGGGGGATGGGGAAAATGGAGAAAAATGGGAATAAAAAGGGGAAAAATGGGAAAAATGGGGAAAAATGGGAATTAAAAGGGGAAAAATGGGAATAAAAATGGGAAAATGGGAATAAAAAAGGGAAAAATGGGGGGAATGGGGGAAAATGGGAATAAAAATGTGAATTAAAAGGGGAAAAATGGGAATAAAAATGGGAAAAAACCGGGGGGAATGGGAAAAATGGGGAAAAATGGGAATAAAAAAGGGAAAAATGGGGGGAATGGGGGAAAATGGGAATAAAAATGTGAATTAAAAGGGGAAAAATGGGAATAAAAATGGGAAAAAACCGGGGGGAATGGGAAAAATGGGGAAAAATGGGAATAAAAATGGGAAAAATGGGGAGGAATGGGGAAAAATGGGAAAAAAACCGGGGGGAAAATGGGAAAAAATGGGGAAAAATGGGAATTAAAAGGGGAAAAATGGAAATAAAAACGGGAAAAAAACGGGGGGAATGGGAAAAATGGGAATAAAAATGGGAAAAAACCGGGGGAAAATGAGAAAAATGGGGAAAAATGGGAATTAAAAGGGGAAAAATGGGAATAAAAATGGGAAAAATGAGGATAAAAGGGGAAAAAACCAGGGGGGATGGGGAAAATGGAGAAAAATGGGAATAAAAAGGGGAAAAATGGGGAAAAATGGGGAAAAATGGGAATTAAAAGGGGAAAAATGGGAATAAAAAGGGGAAAAATGGGAATAAAAATGGGAAAAAACCGGGGGGGATGGGAAAAATGGGGAAAAATGGGAATAAAAAGGGGAAAAATAGGAATAAAAACGGGAAAAAACCGGAGGGGATGGGAAAAATGGGGAAAAATGGGAATAAAAAGGGGAAAAATTGGAATAAAAACGGGAAAAATGGGGGGAATGGGGGAAAATGGGAATAAAAATGGGAAAAATGGGGAAAAATGGGAATAAAAACGGGAAAAAACTGGGGGAATGGGAAAAATGGGAATTAAATGGGAATTAAAAGGGGAAAAATGGAAATAAAAACGGGAAAAAACTGGGGGGAATGGGAAAAATGGGAAAAAAACCAGGGGGAAAATGGGAAAAATGGGATAAAAATGGGAAAAAAACCGGGGGGAAAATGGGAAAAAATGGGGAAAAATGGGAATTAAAAGGGGAAAAATGGGAATAAAAATGGGAAAAAACGGGGGGAAATCGGAAAAAGGGGGATAAAAACGGGAAAAATGGGGGGGGATGGGGAAAAATGGGAATAAAAATGGGAAAAATGAGGGGGAAATGGGGGAAAATTGGGGAAAAATGGGGAAAAATGGGAAAAAAAGGGGGGAAAAATTGGGAGAAAATAGGGAAAAATGGGAAAAAATGGGAAAAATTTGGGGGAAAATGGGGAAAAATTTGGGGGAAAAATTGAAGGAAAATGGGGGGAATTGGGGGGAAAATGGGAGAAATTGGGGAAAAATGGGAATTAAAAGGGGAAAAACGGGGAGAAATGGGGAATAAAAAAGGGAAAAATGGGGGGAAATGTGGAGGGAATGGGAAAAAATGGGGAAAATGGGGGGAAAATTGGGGGGAAATGGGGAAAAATGGGAAAAAATGGAGAAAAATGGGAATTAAAAAGGAAAAAATGGGGGGGCAATGGGAAAAAATGGGGGGAAATGGGGGAAAATTGGGGAAAATGGGGAAAAAATGGGAAAAATAGGGGGAAATTGGGAAAAAAATTGAGGGAAATGGGAAAAAATGGGGGAAATTGGGAAAAATGGGGGGAAATGAGAGGGAAAATGGGCGGAAAATGGGAAAAAATGAGAAAAATGGGGAAAATTTGGGGGAAAATGGGAAAAAATTTGGGGGAAAAATGGAGGGAAAATTGGGGGAAAATTGGGGAAAATTGGGGGGAAATTGGGGAAAAGTGGGGAAAATGGGGGTTAAAAGGGGAAAATTGGGGGGATGAGGGGGGAAATGGGGAAAAAATGGGAAAAATTGGGGAAAAATGGGGATAAAGATGGGGATAAAGGGGGGAGAATGGGGGAAAATGGGGAAAAATAGGAAAAAATGGGGGGGAAATTGGGAAAAAATGGGGTAAATGGGAAATATGGGGATAAAATAGGAAAAATGGGGGAGAAATGAGAGGAAAAATGGGGAAAAATGGGAAAAATTCAGGGAAATGGGGAAAATGGGAATAAAAACGGGAAAAATGGGGGGGAATGGGGGAAAATTGGGTCAAAAATGGGAAAAAATTGGGGAAAATGGGGAAAAATGAGAGAAATGGGGGAAATGGGGAAAAAGGTGAAAAAATGAGAAAAATGGGAATTAAAAGGGGAAAAAATGGGGGGAAAATGGGGATAAAAAGGGGGAAAATGGGGAAAATGGGAAAAAATGGGAAAAAAGAGAAATATGGGGGGAAATGGGGAAAAATGGGGCGAAATGGGGAATTTGGGGGGAATTTTGGGGGGTTTTTGAAGATTTTCAGGGATTTTTTCAGAATTTTTGTGGATTTTGGGGGATTTTTTGTTGTTGCTGATTTATTCTGGGATTTTGAGGATTTTGGTGGAATTTTTCTGGAATTTTGTGAAGTTTTGGGGTTTTTTTTTTGGAATTTTGATGGGAAAAAAATGGGAAAATGGGGTGAAAAAATGGAAATTTGGGTTAAAAAAGGGAATTTTGGGGTTAAAAGTTGAATGTTTGGGGTTTTCCAGGTGATTCGAGCAGCGGCTGAGAAGGACCAGGAGAAAATCCTGAGCAAATCCCGGGAGCTGAAATTCCTGACGGGCTTCGAGTCCCCGGTGAGAACGGGGCAAAAAAACCAAATTTTGGGGAAAAAAACCCCAATTTTGGGATGAAAAAGGTCAAATTTTGGGGGCTTTTTCCTTCCACAGTTTTAGGGCAAAAAATTCTCCAGTTTTGGGGTCAAAATCCCAATTTTGGGAGGAAAAACTCCAATTTTTGGGGAAAAAACCCCAATTTTGGGGCCAAAATCCCCAAATTTTGGGATAAAAACCCTCAAATTTTGGGATAAAAACCCTCAAATTTTGGGTCTTTCCCATGCCCAATTTTAGGGAAAAATTCTCCAATTTTGGGGTCAAAATCCCAAATTTTGGGAGGAAAAACCTCCAATTTTTGGGGGAAAAAACCCCAAATTTTGGGGCCAAAATCCCCAAATTTTGGGATAAAAATCCT
Source organism: Haemorhous mexicanus (assembly GCF_027477595.1). Classification (NCBI taxonomy): domain Eukaryota; kingdom Metazoa; phylum Chordata; class Aves; order Passeriformes; family Fringillidae; genus Haemorhous; species Haemorhous mexicanus. The sequence continues at coordinate 32,897 of NW_026776000.1, forward strand.
CAAATTTTGGGCAAAAAAATCTCAAATTTTGGGGCTTTTTCCTTCCCCAGTTTTAGGGCAAAAAATTCTCCAATTTTGGGGAAAAAATCCCAAATTTTGGGAGGAAATAAATCCCAATTTTTGGGGAAAAAAAACCCCAAATTTTGGGATGAAAAAGGTCCAATTTGGGGGCTTTTCCCTTCCACAATTTTAGGGCAAAAAAATCTCCAGTTTTGAGGTCAAAATCCCAAATTTTGGGAGGAAAAATTCCAATTTTTGGGGAAAAAACCCCAAATTTTGGGGCCAAAATCCCCAAATTTTGGGGCAAAAAATCTCAAATTTTGGGGTTTTTCCTTCTCCAATTTTAGGGCAAAAAATTCTCCAATTTTGGGGTCAAAATCCCAAATTTTGGGAGGAAAAATCCCAATTTTTGGGAAAAAACCCCCAATTTTGGGGCCAAAATCCACAAATTTTGGGATAAAAACCCTCAAATTTTGGGATAAAAACCCTCAAATTTTGGGGCTTTTCCTGTGCCAAATTTTAGGGCAAAAAATTCTCCAGTTTTGGGGTCAAAATCCCAAATTTTGGGAGGAAAAAAAAATCCCATTTTTTGGGGAAAAAAACTCCCAATTTTGGGGGGAAAACCACCCAATTTTGGGATGAAAAAGGTCCAATTTTGGGGCTTTTCCATTCCACAATTTTAGGGCAAAAAATTCTCCAGTTTTGGGGTCAAAATTCCAAATTTTGGGAGGAAAAATCCCAATTTTTGGGGCATAAAACCCCCAAATTTGGGGCCAAAATCCCCAAATTTTGGGATAAAAATCCTCAAATTTTGGGGGCTTTTCCTTCCTCATTTTTAGGGCAAAAATTCTCCAGTTTTGGGGTCAAAATTCCAAATTTTGGGAGGAAAAAAAATCCCATTTTTGGGGAAAAAAATCCCAATTTTGGGGCCAAAATCTCCAAATTTTGGGATAAAAACCATCAAATTTTGGGAAAAAAAACCATCAAATTTTGGGTCTTTCCCATGCCCAATTTTAGGGAAAAAATTCTCCAATTTTGGGGTCAAAATCCCAAATTTTTGGAGGAAAAACCTCCAATTTTTGGGGGAAAAAACCCCAAATTTTGGGGCCAAAATCCCCAAATTTTGGGATAAAAATCCTCAAATTTTGGGAAAAAAACCCCCAAATTTTGGGGCTTTTCCTGTGCCAAATTTTAGGGCAAAAAATTCTCCAATTTTGGGGAAAAAATCCCAAATTTTGGGAGGAAAAATCCCAATTTTTGGGGAAAAAAACCCACATTTTGGGGCCAAAATCCCCAAATTTTGGGATAAAAGCCATCAAATTTTGGGATAAAAACCCTCAAATTTTGGGAAAAAAACCCTCAAATTTTGGGGCTTTTCCTGTGCCAAATTTTAGGGGAAAAAATTCTCCAGTTTTGGGGTCAAAATCCCAAATTTTGGGAGGAAATAAATCCCAATTTTTGGGGAAAAAAAACCCCCAAATTTGGGATGAAAAAGGTCCAATTTGGGGGCTTTTCCATTCCACAATTTTAGGGCAAAAAATTCTCCAATTTTGGGGTCGAAATCCCAAATTTTGGGAGGAAAAACTCCAATTTTTGGGAAAAAACCCCCAATTTTGGGGCAAAATCCCCAAATTTTGGGATAAAGAACCTCAAATTTTGGGATAAAAAACCTCAAATTTTGGGGCTTTTCCTGTGCCAAATTTTAGGGCAAAAAATTCTCCAATTTTGGGGTCAAAATCCCAAATTTTGGGAGGAAAAATCCCAATTTTTGGGAAAAAACCCCAATTTTGGGGCCAAGATCCCCAAATATTTGGGGCAAAAAAAGCCCAATTTTGGGCTTTTTCTGTTCCCGAATTTTGGGCCAAAACCCCCCAAATTTGGGACAAAAACCCCTCAAATTTTGGGTCTTTTCCCTTCTCCAATTTTAGGGCAAAACCCCCAATTTTGGGAGAAAAAAATCCCAATTTTTGGGGCAAAACCCCCCAATTTTGAGGCCACTTTCAGCCCAATTTTGGGGGCAAAAAAATCTCAATTTTGGGCCTTTTCCATGCCCCCATTTTGGGGTCAAAAACCCCACTTTTGGGGTTTTTCTCTTCCCAAATTTTGGGGTTTCTCACCCCAATTTTGGGGTCCCAGTTTTGGGGTTTTACCCCAAATTTTGGACTTTTTCACCCAAATTTTGGGTTTTCCTTCAAATTTTGGCCTCTTTTCCCCCAAATTTCGGGGTTCCTCACCCCATTTTTGGGATTTCCCCTCCAGTTTTGGGGTTTTTCACCTCAATTTTGGCCTGTTTTCCCCCACATTTTGGGATTTTCCCTCCAATTTTGGGATTTTGCCCCCCAGTTTTGGGCTCTTTTCCCCCAAATTTTGGGGTTTCTCCCCCCAATTTTGGGGTCCCAATTTTGGGTTTTCCCCTCCAACTTTGGGCTCTTTTCCCCCCAAATTTTGGAGTTTTTCCCCCAAATTTTGGCCTCTTTTCCCCCAAATTTTGGGGGTTCCTCACTCCAATTTTCGTGTTTTTCACCCCAATTTTGGGGTTTCTTCTTGTCCTAATCTTGGGGTTTCCCCCCAATTTTGGGCTCTTTTCCCCCAAATTTTGGGATTTCTCACCCCAATTTTGGGTTTTTTCACCCAATTTTGGGGTTTCCTCTTGTCCTAATTTTGGGGTTTCTCACCCCAAATTTTGGGGTCCCAATTTTGGGGTTTTCCCCTCCAATTTTGGGCTCTTTTCCCCCAAATTTTGGAGTTTTTCACCCCAATTTTGGCCTCTTTTCCCCCAAATTTTGCATTTTTTTCCCCAAATTTCGGGGTTCATCACCCCAATTTTGGGATTTCCCCCCCAATTTTGGGCTCTTTTCCCCCAATTTTGGCATCTTCCTCCCCAAATTTTGGGGGTTCCTCAGCCCAATTTTGGGGTTTTTCACCCCAATTTTGGGATTTCCTCTTGTCCTAATCTTGGGGTTTGTCCCAATTTTGGGGTTTTCCTTTCCAATTTTGGGGTTTCTCCTCCAGTTTTGAGGTTTCCCCTCCAGTTTGGAGGTTTTTAACCCAAATTTTGGCCTCTTTTCCCCCAAATTTTGGGGTTTTTCACCCCAATTTTGGGGTTTCCTCTTGTCCTAATCTTGGGGTTCCTCACCCCAATTTTGGGGTCCCAATTTTGGGGTTTTCCTTTCCAACTTTGGCTCTTTTCCCCCAAATTTTGGAGTTTTTCACCCCAATTTTGGCCTCTTTTCCCTCAATTTTGGGGTTTTCCCCCAAATTTCGGGGTTCCTCACCCCAATTTTGGGATTTTCCCTCCCATTTTGGGGTTTCCCCTCCAATTTTGGGCTCTTTTCCCCCAAATTTTGGGATTTCTCACGCCCAGTTTTGGGGGTTTTTCACCCCAATTTTGGGATTTCCTCTTGTCCTAATTTTGGGGTTCCTCACCCCAATTTTGGGGTCCCAATTTTGGGGTTTTCCTTTCCAATTTTGGGGTTTCTCCTCCAGTTTTGAGGTTTCCTCTCCAATTTGGAGGTTTTTCACCCCAATTTTAGCCTCTTTTCCCCCAAATTTTGGTGTTTTTCACCCCAATTTTGGGGTTTCCTCTTGTCCTAATCTTGGCGTTCCTCACCCCAATTTTGGGGTCCCAATTTTGGGGTTTTCCCCTCCAATTTTGGGCTCTTTCCCCCCAAATTTTGGAGTTTTTCACCCCAATTTTGGCCTCTTTTCCTCCGAATTTTGGGGTTTTCCCTCCAATTTTGGGATTTTCCCTTCAATTTTGGGGTTTCCCCTCCAATTTTGGGTTTTGCCCTCCAATTTTGGGGTTTTGCCCTCCAATTTTGGGGTTTCCCCTCCAATTTTGGAGTTCCTCACCCCAAATTTTCGCCTCTTCCCGTCCAAATTTTCGATTTTCCTCCCCCGAATTTTTTCCTCCTGACCCAAAATCCCAATTTTTCCCCCCAATTTTTCCCCAGGCCATGGAACCCCTGCCCGCCCCGGCCGTGCTGCTGCTGGGGGGAGCCTTTTTGGGGTTCCCAGCCTTTCCATTTCGGGGTTTCTCACCCCATTTTGGGGTTTCCTTCCCAACTTTGGGGATCCTCACCCCATTTTGGGCTCTTTTCCCCCAATTTTGGCGTTTTCCACCCCAAATTTTGGGGGTTCCTCACCCCAATTTTGAGGCTTTTCACCCCAATTTTGGGATTTCCTCTTGTCCTAATCTTGGGGTTCCTCACCCCAATTTTGGGGTCCCAATTTTGGGGTTTTCCTTTCCAATTTTGGGGTTTCTCCTCCAATTTTGGGGTTTCCCCTCCAGTTTGATGGTTTTTAACCCAAATTTTGGCCTCTTTTCCCCCAAATTTTGGGGTTTTTTCACCCCAATTTTGGGGTTTCCTCTTGTCCTAATCTTGGGGTTCCTCACCCCAATTTTCGGTTTCCAATTTTGGGGTTTTCCCCTCTAACTTTGGGCTCTTTTCCCCCAAATTTTGCAGGTTTTCACCCCAATTTTGGCCGCTTTTCCTCCGAATTTTGGGGTTTTCCCTCCAATTTTGGGATTTTCCCTCCAATTTTGGGATTCCCCCTCCAATTTTGGGGTTTTGCCCGCCAATTTTCGCCTCTTCCCCTCCAAATTTTCGCTTTTCTCCCCCGAATTTTTTCCTCCTGACCCCAAAATCCCAATTTTTCCCCCCAATTTTTTTCCCCAGGCCATGGAACCCCTGCCCGTCCCGGCCGTGCTGCTGCTGGGGGAGCCTTTTTGGGGTTCCCAGCCCTTCCATTTCGGGGTTTCTCACCCAATTTTGGGGTTTCCCTTCCCAATTTTGGGGATCCCCACCCCATTTTGGGCTCTTTTCCCCCAATTTTGGTGTTTTCCACCCCAAATTTTGGGATTTCTCACCCCAGTTTTGGGGGTTTTTCACCCCAATTTTGGGATTTCCTCTTGTCCTAATTTTGGGGTTTCTCCCCCCAGTTTTTGGGGTCCCAATTTTGGGGTTTTCCTTTCCAGTTTTGGGGTTTCTCCTCCAGTTTTGAGGTTTCCTCTCCAATTTGGAGGTTTTTCACCCCAATTTTGGCCTCTTTTCCCCCAAATTTTGGGGGTTTTCACCCCAATTTTGGGGTTTCCTCTTGTCCTAATCTTGGGGTTCCTCACCCCAATTTTGGGGGTCCAAATTTTGGGGTTTTCCCCTCCATCTTTGGGCTCTTTCCCCCCAAATTTTGGAGTTTTTCACCCCAATTTTGGCCTCTTTTCCCCCAAATTTTGGAGTTTTTCCCCCAAATTTTGGGGTTCCTCACACCAATTTTGGGTTCCTCACCCCAATTTTGGGATTTTCTCTCCAATTTTGGGGTTTCCCCTCCAATTTTGGGCTTTTGCCCGCCAATTTTCGCCTCTTCCCCTCCAAATTTTCGCTTTTCCTCCCCAGAATTTTTTCCTGCTGACCCAAAATCCCAATTTTTCCCCCCAAATTTTTCCCCCAGGCCATGGAACCCCTGCCCGTCCCGGCCGTGCTGCTGCTGGGGGAGCCTTTTTGGGGTTCCCAGCCTTTCCATTTCGGGGTTTCTCACCCAATTTTGGGGTTTCCTTCCCAACTTTGGGGATCCTCACCCCATTTTGGGCTCTTTTCCCCCAATTTTGGCGTTTTCCTCCCCAAATTTTGGGGGTTCCTCAGCCCAGTTTTGGGGTTTTTTCACCCCAATTTTGGGATTTCCTCTTGTCCTAATTTTGGGGTTCCTCACCCCAATTTTGGGGTCCCAATTTTGGGGTTTTTCCCCTTTAACTTTGGGCTCTTTTCCCCCAAATTTTGCAGGTTTTCACCCCAATTTTGGCCTCTTTTCCTCCGAATTTTGGGGTTTTCCCTCCAATTTTGGGATTTTCCCTCCAATTTTGGGATTTTCCCTCCAATTTTGGAGTGCCTCACCCCAAATTTTCACCTCGTCCCCCCAAAATTTTCGATTTCCCCCCTAATTTCCCCCCCTCTCCCCTCAACCCCCACCTCCCTCCTGACCCAAAATCCCAATTTTTTCCCCCCAATTTTTTTCCCCCAGGCCATGGAATCCCTGCACGTCCAGGCCGTGCTGCTGCTGGGGGAGCCTTTTTGGGGTTCCCAGCCCTTCGATTTCGGGGTTCAGGCCACGGCGCGGGGGGTTCGGGCTCTGCTGCCGCCGATGCTCCGCGGCCGCCTGGGGCCGCCCCCCGAGCCCAGCTACGCGCTGCACCGCAAGCTGGGCGGGCTCTTCCTGGCCTGCGCCCACCTGCGAGGCCGCGTGCCCTGCAGGGAGCTCTTCATGGAGCTCTACGGATCCTACTGGCACCCCAAAAATCCGCCCGGCCCGCGGGGGGCACCCCCAAATCCGGGGGAACCCCAAAATCCCCGCGGGTCCCAGCAGGGAGGGGGTGAGAGTCAATAAAGGGGGTTTGAGCCCCAAAAAGGGTCTGGGGGTGCTGATTTGGGGTTTTTGGGGGGTCTTGGATTGGGGAGGGGGAGATTTGAGGGGTTGGGGAGGAATTTGGGGTGGGGGGAACCCCAAAAATTCGGGGGAAGCCCAAAAACTCCAGGGAAACCCTTCCAGGGAGGGCTCCCAATAAAGGGGGGTTTGAGCCCCAAAATGGGTCTGGGGGTGCTGGTTTTGGGGGGTTGGGGGGGTCTTGGATTGCGGAGGGGGAGATTTGGGGGGTTGGGGTGGAATTTGGGGTGGGGGGAACCCCAAAAATTCGGGGGAACCCCAAAACCCCAAGGGAAGGGGAGGGGGGGACCAAGGTCAATAAAGGGGGGTTTGAGCCCCAAAAATGGGTCTGGGGGTGCTGATTTGGGGGGTTTGGGGGGGTTCTGGATTGAGGTTCGGGATTTTGGGAGGTCCTGGATTGAGGAAGGGGAGATTTGGGGGGTTCGGGTGGAATTTGGGGTGGGGGGAACCCCAAAATTCGGGGGAACCCCAAAACCCCCGCGGGTCCCAGCAGGGAGGGAGCCAGGGTTAATAAAAGGAGTTTGAGCTCTAAAAAGGGTCTGGGGGTGCTGATTTTGGGGGGTTTGGGGGGTTCTGGATTGAGGTTCGGGGTTTTGGGGGGTCTTGGATTGGGGATGGGGAGATTTGGGGGGTTGGAGTGGAATTTGGGGTGGGGGAACCCCAAAAATTCGGGGGAACCCCAAAACCCCCGCGGGTCCCAGCAGGGAGAGTGTGAGAGTCAATAAAGGGGGGTTTGAGCGCTAAAAAGGGTCTGGGGGTGCTGATTTGGGGGTTTTGGGGGGTCTTGGATTGAGGAGGGGGAGATTTTGGGGGTTCGGGTGGAATTTGGGGTGGGGGGAACCCCAAAAATTCGGGGGAACCCCAAAACCCCCGCGGGTCCCAGCAGGGAGGGAGCGAGAGTCAATAAAGGGGGGTTGGAGCGCTAAAAAGGGTCTGGGGGTGCTGATTTGGGGGGTTTGGGGGGTTCTGGGTTGGGGAGGGGGAGATTTGTGGGGTTGGGGTGGAATTTGGGGTGGGGGGAACCCCAAAAATTCGGGGGAACCCCAAAAACCCCAAGGGAAGGGGAGGGGGGGACCAAGGTCAATAAAGGGGGATTGGAGCCCCCAAATGGGTCTGGGGGTGCTGATTTTGGGGGGTTTGGGGGGTCCTGGATTAGGGTTCGGGGTTTTGGGGTGTCCTGGATTGAGGAGGGGGAGGGATTTGGGGGCTTCGGGTGGAATTTGGGGTGGGGGGAACCCCAAAAATCCGGGGGAACCCCAAAATCCCCGCGGGTCCCAGCAGGGAGGGAGCCAGGGTTAATAAAAGGGGGTTTGAGCGCTAAAAAGGGTCTGGGGGTGCTGATTTGGGGGGTTTGGGGGGTCTTGGATTGGGGAGGGGGAGATTTGGGGGGTTCGGGTGGAATTTGGGGTGGGGGAACCCCAAAAATTCGGGGGAAGCCCAAAAACCCCAAGGGAAGGGGAGGGGGGGACCAAGGTCAATAAAGGGGGATTGGAGCCCTCAAATGGGTCTGGGGGTGCTGATTTGGGGGGTTTGGGGGTCTTGGATTGAGGAGGGGGAGATTTTGGGGGGTTGGGGTGGAATTTGGGTGGGGTAACCCCAAAAATTCGGGGGAACCCCAAAAACTCCATCAGGGAGGGCTCCCAATAAAGGGGGATTGGAGCCCCCAAATGGGTCTGGGGGTGCCGATTTGGGGGGGGTTGGGGGGTCCTGGATTGGAGTTCGGGGTTTTGGGGTGTCCTGGATTGGGGAGGGGGAGATTTGGAGGGTTCGTGTGGAATTTGTGGTGGGGGAACCCCAAAAATTCGGGGGAACCCGAAAACCTCCAGGGAAACCCTTCCAGGGAGGGCTCCCAATAAAGGGGGGTTTGAGCCCCAAAAAGGGTCTGGGGGTGCTGATTTGGGGGTTTTGGGGGGTCTTGGATTGAGGAGGGGGAGATTTGGGGGGTTCAGGAGGAATTTGGGGTGGGGGAAACCCCAAAAATTCGGGGAACCCCAAAAACCCCAAGGGAAGGGGAGGGGGGGACCAAGGTCAATAAAGGGGGATTGGAGCCCCCAAATGGGTCTGGGGGTGCTGATTTGGGGGGTTTGGGGGGTCCTGGATTAGGGTTCGGGGTTTTGGGGTGTCCTGGATTGAGGAGGGGGAGATTTGGGGGCTTCGGGTGGAATTTGGGGTGGGGGGAACCCCAAAAATTCGGGGGAAGCCCCAAAACCCCCGCGGGTCCCAGCAGGGAGGGAGCGAGAGTCAATAAAGGGGGGTTTGAGCGCTAAAAAGGGTCTGGGGGTGCTGATTTGGGGGGTTTGGGGGGTCTTGGATTGGGGAGGGGGAGATTTGGGGGGTTCGGGTGGAATTTGGGGTGGGGGGAACCCCAAAAATTCGGGGGAACCCCAAAAACCCCAAGGGAAGGGGAGGGGGGAGACCAAGGTCAATAAAGGGGGATTGGAGCCCCCAAATGGGTCTGGGGGTGCTGATTTTGGGGGGTTTGGGGGGTCCTGGATTGGGGTTCGGGGTTTGGGGGGGTCTTGGATTGAGGAGGGGGAGATTTGGGGGGTTCAGGAGGAATTTGGGGTGGGGGGAACCCCAAAAATTCGGGGGAAGCCCAAAACCCCCGCGGGTCCCAGCAGGGAGGGAGCGAGAGGCAATAAAAGGGGTTTGAGCCCTAAAATGGGTCTGGGGGTGCTGATTTATGGGGTTTGGGGGGTTTTGGATTGAGGAGGGGGAGATTTGGGGGTTGGGGTGGAATTTGGGGTGGGGGCACCCCAAAAATTCGGGGGAAGCCCAAAAACCCCCGCGGGTCCCAGCAGGGAGGGAGCGAGGGTTAATAAAGGGGGGTTTGAGCGCTAAAATGGGTCTGGGGGTGCTGATTTGGGGGTTTTTGGGTGTCCTGGATTGGGGAGGGGGAGATTTGGGGGGTTCGGGTGGAATTTGGGGTGGGGGGAACCCCAAAAATTCGGGGGAACCCCAAAAACCCCAAGGGAAGGGGAGGGGGGGACCAAGGTCAATAAAGGGGGGTTTGAGCCCCCAAATGGGTCTGGGGGTGCTGATTTGGGGAGTTTGGGGGGTCTTGGATTGGGGTTCGGGGTTTTGGGGGGTCTTGGATTGAATTGGGGGAGATTTGGGGGGTTCGGGTGGAATTTGGAGTGGGGGGAACCCCAAAAATTCGGGGGAACCCCAAAATCCCCGCGGGTCCCAGCAGGGAGGGTGTGAGAGTCAATAAAGGGGGGTTTGAGCCCCAAAATGGGTCTGGGGGTGCTGATTTGGGGGGTTTTGGGGGTTTCTGGATTGGGGAGGGGGAGATTTGGGGGGTTCAGGAGGAATTTGGGGTGGGGGGAACCCCAAAAATTCGGGGGAAGCGCAAAATCCCCGCGGGTCCCAGCAGGGAGGGGGCGAGAGTCAATAAAGGGGTTTGACCCCAAAAAGGGTCTGGGGGTGCTGATTTGGGGGTTTTTGGGGGGTTCTGGATTGGGGAGGGGGAGTTTTGAGGGGTTCGGGTGGAATTGGGGGTGGGGGGGAACCCCAAAAATTCGGGGGAACCCCAAAAACTCCATCAGGGAGGGCTCCCAATAAAGGGGGATTGGAGCCCCCAAATGGGTCTGGGGGTGCTGATTTGGGGGGTTTGGGGGGTTCTGGATTGAGGTTCGGGGTTTTGGGGGGTCTTGGATTGAGGAGGGGGAGATTAGAGGGGTTCGGGTGGAATTTGGGGTGGGGGGAACCCAAAAATTCGGGGGAACCCCAAAACCCCCGCGGATCCCAGCAGGGAGGGAGCGAGGGTTAATAAAGGGGGGTTTGAGCCCCAAAAAGGGTCTGGGGGTGCTGATTTGGGGGCTTTTGGGGGGTCTTGGATTGGGGCGGGGGAGATTTGGGGGGTTCGGGTGGAATTTGGGGTGGGGGGACCCCAAAAATTCGGGGGAACCCCAAAAACCCCAAGGGAGGGCTCCCAATAAAGGGGGATTGGAGCCCCCAAATGGGTCTGGGGGAGCTGATTTTGGGGAGGTTTGGGGGGTCCTGGATTGGGGTTCGGGGTTTTGGGGTGTCCTGGATAGAGGAGGGGGAGATTTGAGGGGTTCGGGTGGGATTTGGGGTGGGGGGAACCCCAAAAACCCCCAGGGAACCCCCAGGGATTCCTCCCACTAAAGGCCGGGTTGGCTTTGGGAATTTTGCTTTTTTCCCCCATTTTTTCCCCAAATTTTCACCTTTCCCCCCCCTAAAATTCCATTTTCCCCCCATTTTCCCCAAATTCCCGGATTTTTCCCCAAATACTCCCCATTTCCCCCAGATTTTTCCCCAAATTTCAGGTTTTCCCCCAAATTCCTGCAGATTTCCCCCCATTTTTCCCAAATTCCCTCCAATTTCCCCTCAATTTTTCCCCAAATTTCCATTTTTCCCCCCCAAACTCCTGGATTTTTTTTTCCTATTTTTTTCTCCATTTTCCCCCAAATTCCCATTCCCCCCCTCCCAAAATTCCCAGATTTTTTCCCATTTTTCATCCCCAAATTCCCATTTTTTCCCCAATTTTCCCCAAATTCCCGGATTTTTTTCCTGTTTTTTCCCCATTTTTCCCCATTTTCCCCAAATTCCCGGATTTTTTCCCCATTTTTTCCCAAATTCCCGGATTTTTTCCTGCTTTTTTCTCCATTTTTCCCCAAATTCCCGGTTTTTCTCCCCAAATTCCCGGTTTTTCCCCATTTTCTTTTCCCAAATTCCCATTTTCCCCCTCGTTTTTCCCAAATTCCCAGATTCTCTCCCCAAAATTCCCGATTTTTTCCCATTTTTCATCCCCAAATTCCCATTTTTTTCCTTAATTTTCCCCAAATTCCCGGATTTTTTCCTGTTTTTTCTCCATTTTTCCCCATTTTCCCCCAAATTCCCATTTTTCTCCCCATTTTTTTCCCAAATTCCCGGATTTTTTCCCCTTTTTTCTCCATTTTTTCCCCGAATTCCCAGTTTTTCTCCCCAAATTCCCTTTTTTTCCCCCATTTCCCCCATTTTCTTTTCCCAAATTCTCATTCTTTTACCCCGTATTACCCAAATTCCTGGATTTTCCCCCATTTTTCCCAATTTTTCCCCATTTTTTCCCCCAAATTCCCTTTTCCCCCCAAAATTCCCAATTTTTCTCCCCATTTTTCCCCAAATTCCAGGTTTTCTCCCCAAATTCCCGTTTTTTTCCCATTTTCCCCAGTTTTTTTCCCAAATTCTCATTTTTTTACCCCATTTTCCCAAAATTTTTCCCATTTCTCCCAAATTTTCCCCATTTTTTTCTCCCCAAATTCCCTTTTCCCCCCCAAATTTCCCCATTTTTCTCCCCAAATTCCCATTTTTCACCCCATCTTTCCCAAATTTCCACATTTTCCCCCCAAAATTCCCGATTTTTTCCCCATTTTTCCCCCCAATTCCCTTTTTTCCCCCCCATTTTTCCCAAATTCCCGGTTTTTCTCCCCAAATTCCCGATTTTTCCCCCGTTTTGCCCAAATTCCCGGTTTTCCTCCCCGTTTTTCCCGCCCCTCCCCCACCCCAGCCCCGCCGTTGCCATGGAAACCGCGCCCCTCCCCCCCCCCCTTAAAGGGACCGCGGCCCCCGGGGGAGGAAAATTGGGGAATTTGGGGCATTTTTGGGGGAAATTTGGGGATTTTTGGGACATTTTGGGGACATTTTGGGAATTTTGGGGAATTTGGGGGGGATTTTCGGGAATTTGGGGGGATTTGGGGGAATTTTGGGGGAATTTTGGGGCTTTTTGGGGCATTTTTGAGGCATTTTTGGGAGATTTTCGGGAATTTTGGGAATTTGGGGGATTTTTTGGGGGATTTTATGGGAATTTCAGGAGGATTTTGGGGATTTTGAGGGAATTTGTGGGAATTTCGGGGGGATTTTGGGGAATTTTAGGGAAAATTGGGGATTTGGGGCGATTTTTGGGGGAATTTTGGGGAAATTTTGGGAGGATTTGATGGGAATTTGGGAGGATTTGGGGTATTTTGGGGTAATTTTAGGGAATTTTTGGGATTTTTGGGACATTTTGGGGGAATTTGAGGGGATTTTGGGTGGATTTTGGGGAATTTTGGGGGCATTTTTGAGGATTGTGGGGAGATTTTCGGGAATTTTGGGAGATCTTTGGGAGATTTTCGGGGAGTTTTGGGATTTTGGGGGATTTTGGGGGGTTTGATGGGAATTTGGGGGGATTTTGGGGGGATTTGGGGGAATTTTTTTTTTATTTTTGGGACATTTTGGGGGTTTTGGGGGAATTTTGGGGGAGATTTTCGGGAATTTTTGGAGATTTTGGGGAATTTTGGGGCTTTTTGGGGGGATTTTTGGGGCATTTTTGAGGATTTTTGGGAGATTTTCGAGGAATTTTGGGCATTTGGGGGGAATTTTTGCGGCATTTTATGGGAATTTCGGGGGATTTTTGGGGAATTTTGGGGAATTTTGGGGAATTTTGGGGGGATTTGATGGGAGTTTGGGGGAATTTTGGGGAATTTTGGGAATTTTGGGGGATTTTGGGGGGATTTGATGGGAATTTGGAGGATTTTGGGGGAGATTTTCGGTAATTTTGGGAGATTTTGGGCAATTTTAGGGAAATTTTGGGGAATTTTGGGGGAATTTGGGGGAATTTTGGGGATTTTGAGGGATTTTTGGGGGATTTTGGGGGTATTTTATGGGAATGTGGGAGGAATTTTGGGCTTTTAAGGGAATTTTCGGGAATTTCAGGGGGATTTTGGGGAATTTTAGGGGGATTTTTGGAGATTTTTGGAAATTTTGGGGGGATTTGTGGGAATTTTGGGGGTTTTCGGGGGAATTTGGGGGGATTTTGGGAGATTTGGGGGGATTTGGAGGAATTTTGGGGGTCTCTGTGGGAATTTTGGGATTTTGAGGGAATTTTGGGGATCTTTTGGGGGATTTTCGGGGAGATTTGGGAGGATTTTGAGGAAATTCGGGGGAATTTGGGGGATTTTGGGAGAATTTTAGGGAATTTTGGGGGATTTTGGGGCATTTGGGGGAATTTTGATGGAATTTGGGGGGAATTTTAGGGACGTTTTTGGGGAATTTCGGGGGTTTTGAGGGAATTTCTGGGGGATTTTGGGGCATTTTGGGGGATTTTTGGAGATTTTCAGGAACATTGGGGAATTCCGGGGAATTTTGGAGGGATTTTGGAGGAATTATGAGGGATTTTGGGGAATCTGGGGGGATTTTGGGGGATTTGTGAGGAATTTTTGGGGATTTTGGGGGTTTGGGGGGAATTTTGGGGAGATTTGGGGGGATTTTGGGAGATTTTGAGGAGATTTGGGGGGATTTTGTGGGAATTTTGGGGTATTTTTGGGTAATTTTGGGGGATTTTGGGGAGATTGGGGGAAATTTTGGGAAATTTGGGGCATTTGGGGGGAATTTTTGGGAGATTTGGGGAATTTTGGTGGATTTTGGGGAAATTTGGTGAAGATTTTGGGGGGGAATTTCGGGGAATTATTGTGGATTTTGGGGGATTTTGGGGAAATTTGGGGCATTTTGGGGGGGAATTGGGTGATTTTGGGGGGGATTTTTGGAGAATTTGGGGGATTTGGGGGTGATTTGGGTTTTTTGGGGCATTTTGGGTGATTTTGGCGGATTTGGGGAGATTTTGGGCGATTTCGGGGGAGAATTGCAGAGATTTTGGGGGAGTTTTGCGGGGATTTTGGGCGGATTTGGGGGAATTTTGGGGGGATTTTGGGGTTTTTTTAGGGGGTTGATAATTTTGGTGGATTTTGGGTCGATTTTTGCCCGATTTGGGTTTTTTTTTGGCGCATTTTTGGGGATTTTCCGGCCGATTTTGGGGGTCCCTCTCCCCCCTCCCCATCTCACTGACAAGCCGTAGCCCCGCCTTTAACCCCGCCCCTTCCCTTTGATTGACACCCCCTCACCCAATCAACACCGCGCGGTGCATGCCGGGAGTTGTAGTCCCGCCCCCCTCTCCTCCATTCCTCCCCCCCTTCCTCCCCTCCCCTCCCCCCTCCCCGGTACCGGCGGGGCCCGGGGGGCACCGGGAGAGCGGGGGGGGGGCGGGGGGGGGTCCCGGTGGTCCCGGGAGCGGCCCCGGGGGGTTCGGGGGGAGCGGGGGAGGGGAGCGGGGGAGGGGAGGGGGGGGCCGAACCCCGCCGCCCCCTCCCCGAGCGCGGAGCGGCCCCGGCGGCGCAAAATGGCCACGGCTCTGCACAAACCCCTCAAATGGTGAGTGGGGGGCTCCGCGACCCCCGGGAGCACCGGGAGCACCGGGGGCACCGGGCGGCACCGCCCCGGGACCGCCCCGGCACCGGGCAGGGCCCCCCCGGGCCGGCACCGGAACGGCAGCGACGGGGGGAGGGGGGGAGACCCCCGGTACCGGCACTGCCAGGGGAGGGGGGCTCCGGTACCGGTAACGGGAGGGGATGGAGACCCCCGGTACCGGCACTGCCAGGGGAGGGGGGCTCCGGTACCGGTAACGGGAGGGGATGGGGGCTCCGGTACCGGTAACGGGAGGGGATGGAGACCCCCGGTACCGGTGAATAGAGGGGATGGGGGCTCCGGTACCGGCACCGGGAGGGGATGGAGATTCAGTACCAGTGATAGGAGGGGATGGAGGCTCCGGTATCGGCACCGGGAGGGGATGGGGGCTCCGGTACCGGTGATAGGAGGGGGTTGAGGTTCCGGCACCAGTAACGGGAGGGGATGGGGGCTCCGGTACCGGTAATGGGAGGGGATGGAGACCCCCGGTACCCGTAACGGGAGGGGATGGAGACCCCCGGTACCGGCACTGCCAGGGGAGGGGGGCTCCGGTACCGGTGATAGGAGGGGATGGGGGCTCCGGTACCGGCACTGCCAGCGGAGGGGGGCTCCGGTACCGGTGATAGGAGGGGGTTGAGGTTCCGGCGCCGGTAACGGGAGGGGATGGAGAGCCCCGGTACCGCCAGGGGAGGGGATGGAGAGCCCCGGTACCGGCTCCGGGAGGGGATGGGGGCTACGGTACCGGTGAATAGAGGGGATGGGGGCTCCGGTACCGGCACCGGGAGGGGACGGTGTCTCCGGTACCAGTGATAGGAGGGGATGGAGGTTCGGTACCGGCACCGGTACCGGCAGGGAGGGACCTGGTGGAGATGGAGGTGCCGGTACCGGCAGGGAGGGACCCCCGGTACCGACGGGGATGGATCCGCTAAGGGTGGGGACCCGGTACCGGCGGGGATTGGGACCCGGTACCGGCGGGGATTGGGACCCGGTACCGGCGGGGATTGGGACCCGGTGAGGGTGGGGACCCGGTACCGGCGGGGATGGACCCGGCGGCGATGGCGGTGCCGGTACCGGCGGGGAGGGACCCGGTGAGGGTGGGGACCCGGTACCGGCAGGGATGGAGCCGGTGGTACCGGCGGGGGTGGACCCGGTACCGACGGGGGCGGACCGGGCACCGGCAGGGATGGAGCCCCCGGTACCGGCGGGAGGGACCCCCGGTACCGGCGGGAGGGACCCCCGGTACCGGCGGGGATGAGGCCCCGGTTCGGGCGGGGACGGAGCCTCCGGTACCGGCGGAAACGGAGCCGTGGCTCTGCTGGGGAGGGACCCACCGGGATTGGAGCCCCCGGTACCGGCAGGGAGGGACCCGGCGGGATTGGAGCCCCCGGTACCGGCAGGGAGGGACCCGGCGGGGATGGGGGTCCGGTACCGGCCGGGATGGAGATCCCGGGGATGGGGTCCCGGTACCGGCTGGGATGGAGATCCCGGGGATGGGGTCCCGGTACCGGCTGGGATGGAGATCCCGGGGATGGGGTCCCGGTACTGGCAGGGATGGAGATCCCGGGAATGGGGTCCCGGTACCGGCGGGGATGGGGGTCCCGGGATTGGAGCCCCGGTACCGGCCGGGATGGGGATGGGGGTCCCGGGATTGGAGCCCCGGTACCGGCCTGGATGGACCTGGAGAGGATGCAGATCCCGGGGATGGAGTCCCGGTACCGACGGGGATGGGAGATCGTGGGATTGGAGCTCTGGTACCGGCCCAAATGGGGAGGGACCCACCGGGATTGGAGCCCCGGTACCGGCCGGGATGGAGATCCCGGGGATGGGGTCCGGTACCGGCTGGGATGGAGATCCTGGGGATGGGGTCCCGGTACCGACGGGGATGGAGATCCCGGGGATGGGGTCCCGGTACCGGCGGGGATGGAGATCCCGGGGATGGGGTCCCGGTACCGGCCAGGATGGGGGTCCCGGGATTGGAGCCCCGGTACCGGCCGGGATGGGGATGGGGGTCCCGGGATTGGAGCCCCGGTACCGGCCGGGATGGGGATGGGGGTCCCGGGATTGGAGCCCCGGTACCGGCCTGGATGGACCTGGAGAGGATGCAGATCCCGGGGATGGAGTCCCAGTACCGGCGGGGATGGGAGATCGTGGGATTGGAGCTCTGGTACCGGCCCGGATGGGGAGGGACCCACCGGGATTGGAGCCCCGGTACCGGCCGGGATGCAGATCCCGGGGATGGGGTCCCGGTACCGACGGGGGTGGGGAGGGGGGTCCCGGGATTGGAGCTATGGTACCGACCGGGATGGGGATCCTGGGATTGAAGCCCCGGTACCGATCAGGATGGACCGGGGGGGGGATGGGGGTCCTGGGGATGGGGTCCCGGTACCGGCCTGGGTGGGGGTGGGAAGCCCGGGATTGGAGCCCTGGTACCGGCCAGGATGGACCGGCGGGGGGAGTGGGGGTCCTGGGGATGGGGTCCCGGTACCAGTGGGGATGGGGGTGGGGATCCCGGGATTGGAGCCCCGGTACCGGCCAGGATGGACCGGGGGGGATGGGGGTCCTGGGGATGGGGTCCCGGTACCGGCGGGGATGGGAGATCGTGGGATTGGAGCTCTGGTACCGGCCCGGATGGGGAGGGACCCACCGGGATTGGAGCCCCGGTACCGGCCAGGATGCAGATCCCGGGGATGGGGTCCCGGTACCGGTGGGGATGGACCCAATGGGGATGAGGGTCCTGGGGATGGGGTCCTGGTACCGGTGGGGATGGACCTGGAGAGGATGGAGGTCCTGGGGTTGGGGTCCCGGTACCGGCCTGGGTGGGGATCCTGGGGATGGGGTCCCGGTACCAGTGGGGATGGATCAGGGATGGATGGAGATCCCGGGGATGGGGTCCCGGTACCGGTGGGGATGGACCCAATGGGGATGGGGGTCCTGGGGATGGGGTCCCGGTACCGGCTGGGATGGACTCAGTGGGGATGGGGGTCCCGGGGATGGGGTCCCGGTACCGGCGGGGATGGATCAGGGATGGATGGGGATCCTGGGGATGGGGTCCCGGTACTGGCAGGGATGGGGATACCGGGATTGGAGCCCCAGTACCGGCCGGGATTGGAGCTCCGGTACCGGCCGGGATAGACCTGGAGGGGATGGGGGTCCCGGTACTGGCAGGGATGGGGGTCCCAGGATTGGAGCTCCGGTACCGGCCAGGATTGGGGCTCTGGTACCGGCTGGGGATGGGGTCCCGGTACCGACCAGGATGGGGCTCCCGGGATTGGAGCTCCGGTACCGGCTGGGATGGACCCGGAGGGGATGGGGGTCCTGGTACTGGCAGGGATGGAGATCCCGGGGTTGGAGGTCCCGGTACTGGCGGGGATGGGGATCCCGGGATCAGAGCTCTGGTACCAGCAGGGATGGATCCCGGTACCGGCCGGGATGGATCAGGCCGGGATGGGGTCCCGGTACCGGCAGGGATGGATCCCGGTACCGGCCGGGATGGATCAGGCCAGGATGGGGTCCCGGTACCGGCAGGGATGGAGGTCCTGGGGTTGGAGGTCCCGGTACCGGTGCAGGGAGATTTACCTTGGGGGACCCCCCGGTACCGGTGGGGATGAGGCCGCAGTCCCGGTTCTGGTCCCGGTCCTGGTCCCAGTCCTGGCTCTGATCCTGGCCCCATCCCAGTCCTGGTCCCAATCCCGGTTCTGATCACGGTCCTGGTCCTAATCCCGGTTCTGATCCCAGTCCCAATCCCGGTTCTGATCCCAATCCCAGCCCCGGTTCTGATCCCAGTCCCAATCCCGGTTCTGATCCCAGTCCCAATCCCGGTTCTGATCCCAGTCCCAATCCCGGTTCTGATCCCAGTCCCAATCCCGGTTCTGATCCCAGTCCCAATCCCAGTTCTGATCCCAGTCCCAATCCCGGTTCTGATCCCAGTCCCAATCCCGGTTCTGATCCCAGTCCCAATCCCGGTTCTGATCCCAGTCCCAATCCCGGTTCTGATCCCAGTCCCAATCCCGGTTCTGATCACGGTCCTGGTCCCAATGCCGGTTCTGATCCTGGTTCCGGTTCTGATCCTGGTCCCAATGCCGGTTCTGATCCTGGTTCCGGTTCTGATCCTGGTCCCAATCCCAGTCCTGGTCCCAATCCCAGTTCTGATCCTGGTCCCAATCCCAGTCCTGGTCCCAATCCCGGTTCCGATCCCGGTCCCAATCCTGTTTCTGATCCCAGTCCCAGTCCCGGTTCCAGTCCCAGTTCTGGTCCCGGTTCCAATCCCATTCTCGGTCCCACTCCTGTCCCGGGTCCTGGTCCCGGTCCCCATCCTGGTCTCGGTTCCGATCCTGGTTCTGGTCTCGGTCCCAATCCCGGTCCTGGTTCTGGACTCGTTCCCTGTCCTGGTACCAATCCCGGTCCCAATCCCGGTCCTGGTTCTGGTCTCGGTCCCAGTCCTGGTTCCCTCCCCGTCCTGGTTCCGGTCCCAATCCCGGTCCAAATCCCAATCCCGGTCCTGGTTCTGGTCTCGTTCCCAGTCCCGGTTCTGATCCTGGTCCCAGTCCCAGTTCCAGTTTTGGTCCTGGTCCCAAT
>NW_026776000.1:52626-79231 GCF_027477595.1 Haemorhous mexicanus
GTCTTGGATTGGGGAGGGGGGAGATTTTGGGGTTCGGGTGGAATTTGGGGTGGGGGGGACCCCAAAAATTCGGGGAACCCCAAAAACCCCAAGGGAAGGGGGAGGGGGGAGACCAAGGTCAATAAAGGGGGATTGGAGCCCCCAAATGGGTCTGGGGGTGCTGATTTGGGGGGTTTGGGGGGTCCTGGATTGGAGTTCGGGGTTTGGGGGTGTCTTGGATTGGGGAGGGGGAGATTTGAGGGGTTCGGGTGGAATTTGGGGTGGGGGAACCCCAAAAATTCGGGGGGAAGCCCAAAATCCCCGCGGGTCCCAGCAGGGAGGGGAGCGAGAGTCAATAAAGGGGGGTTTGAGCCCCAAAAAGGGTCTGGGGGTGCTGATTTTGGGTGGTTTGGGGGGTCTTGGATTGGGGAGGGGGAGATTTGAGGGGTTCGGGTGGAATTTGGGGTGGGGGAAACCCAAAAATTCGGGGGACCCCCAAAACCCCCGCGGGGTCCCAGCAGGGAGAGAGCGAGGGTTAATAAAGGGGGGTTTGAGCGCTAAAATGGGTCTGGGGGTGCTGATTTGGGGGCTTTTGGGGGTTTCTGGATTGGGGAGGGGGAGATTTGGGGGGTTCAGGAGGAATTAGGGGTGGGGGGAACCCCAAAAATTCGGGGGAACCCCAAAATCCCCGCGGGTCCCAGCAGGGAGGGAGCGAGAGTCAATAAAGGGGGGATTGGAGCCCCCAAATGGGTCTGGGGGTGCTGATTTGGGGGTTTTGGGGTGTCTTGGATTGGGGAGGGGGAGATTTGGGGGGTCCGGGTGGAATTTGGGGTGGGGGAACCCCAAAAATTCGGGGAACCCCAAAAACCCCAAGGGATGGGGAGGGGGGGACCAAGGTCAATAAAGGGGGATTGGAGCCCCCAAATGGGTCTGGGGGTGCAGATTTGGGGGGGTTTGGGGGGGTCCTGGATTGGAGTTCGGGGTTTTGGGGTGTCTTGGATTGAGGAGGGGGAGATTTGGGGGTTCGGGTGGAATTTGGGGTGGGGGAACCCCAAAAACCCCCAGGGAACCCCCAGGATTCCTCCCACTAAAGGCCGGGTTGGCTTTGGGAATTTTGATTTTTCCCCCATTTTTTTCCCCAAATTTTCACCTTTCCCCCCCCCTAAAATTCCATTTTTCCCTCATTTTCCCCAAATTCCCAGATTTTTCCCCAAATCCTCCCGTTTTCCCCCAGATTTTCCCCCAAATTTCAGTTTTTCCCCCAAATTCCCCGCAGTTTTTTCCCCCTATTTTTCCCAAATTCCCTCCAATTTCCCCTCAATTTTTCCCCAAATTTCCATTTTTCCCCCCCCCAAACTCCTGGATTTTTTTTTCTTATTTTTTTCTCCATTTTCCCCAAATTCCCATTCCCCCCATCCCAAATTCCCAGATTTTTTCCCATTTTTCATCCCCAAATTCCCATTTTTTCCCAATTTTCCCCAAATTACCGGATTTTTTCCCTTTTATCTCCATTTTCACCACATTTTCCCATTTCCCCCCCATTTTTCTCCCGAAATTCCCATTTTCCCCTCAGATTTTCCCAAATTCCTGGATTTTTTTCCCGCTTTTTTCTCCATTTTTTCCCCAAATTCCCAGTTTTTTCTCCCCCCAAATTCCCGGATTTTTCCCATTTTCCCCCATTTTCTTTTCCCAAATTCTCATTCTTTTACCCCGTTTTTCCCAAATTCCTGGATTTTTCCCCATTTTTCCCAATTTTCCCCAATTTTTCCCCCCAAATTCCCTTTTCCCCCCCCAAATTTCCCAATTTTTCTCCCCATTTTTCCCCAAATTCCAGGTTTTGTCCCCAAATTCCCGGTTTTTTCCCATTTTCCCCATTTTCTTTTCCCAAATTCTCTTTTTTTTACCCCGTTTTCCCAAATTTTTTCCCATTTTTCCCAATTTTTCCCCATTTTTTCTCCCCAAATTCCCTTTTTCCCCCCCAAATTTCCCCATTTTTCTCCCCAAATTCCCATTTTTTCACCCCATCTTTCCCAAATTCCCAGATTTTCCCCCAAATTCCTGGTTTTTTCTCCCCCATTTCTCCCCCAAATTCCCATTTTTTCCCATTTTTCTCCCCCATTTCCCCAAATTT
The DNA here is from genome assembly GCF_027477595.1 of Haemorhous mexicanus. NCBI lineage: Eukaryota > Metazoa > Chordata > Aves > Passeriformes > Fringillidae > Haemorhous > Haemorhous mexicanus. Next base: position 54,737 of record NW_026776000.1, read on the forward strand.
CCAGATTTTCCTCCAAATTCCCAGATTTTCCCCATTTTATCTCCATTTCCCCCCAAATTTCCAGGTTTTTCTCCCCAAATTCCAGATTTTTCCCCCTTTTTCTCCATTTTCTTCCCTAAATTCCCATTTTTCACCCCCAAAATTCCCAATTTCCCCTCCATTTTCCCCAAATTCCCGATTTTTCTCCCCATTTTCCCCTTTTGGCCCAAATTCCCTTTTTTTCTCATTCCCCCCCTTTTTTTCCCATTTTCTCCACAAATTCCCATTTTTAAACCCCATTTTCCCCAAATTCCCAGATTTTTTCCCATTTTTCATCCCCAAATTCCCATTTTTTTCCCAATTTTCCCCAAATTCCCGGATTTTTTTCCTGTTTTTTCCCCATTTTTCTCCCAATTTTCCCCCAAATTCCCATTTTTCTTCCCATTTTTTCCCAAATTCCCGGATTTTCCCCCATTTTTTTCCCCAAATTCCCGGATTTTTTCCCTCTTTTTTCTCCATTTTTCCCCCAAATTCCCGGTTTTTCTCCCCAAATTCCCATTTTTCCCCCATTTTCTTTTCCCAAATTCCCATTTTTCCCCCCGTTTTTCCCAAATTCCCAGATTTTCCCCCCCAAAATTCCCGATTTTTTCCCCATATTTTCCCCAAATTCCCATTTTGTCCCCCCATTTTCCCCAAATTCCCGGTTTTTCTCCCCAAATTCCCGTTTTTTCCCCATTTTCTTTTCCCAAATTCCCATTTTTCCCCTCGTTTTTCCCAAATTCCCGGATTTTCTCCCCAAAATTCCCGATTTTTTCCCATTTTTCATCCCCAAATTCCCTTTTTTTTCCCCAATTTTCTCCAAATTCCCGGATTTTTTCCTGTTTTTTCTCCATTTTTCCCCATTTTCCCCCAAATTCCCATTTTTCTCCCCATTTTTCCCAAATTCCCGGATTTTTTCCCGCTTTTTTCTCCATTTTTCCCCAAATTCCCGGTTTTTCTCCCCAAATTCCCGTTTTTTCCCCATTTTCTTTTCCCAAATTCCCATTTTTCCCCTCGTTTTTCCCAAATTCCCAGATGTTCTCCCCAAAATTCCCGATTTTTTCCCATTTTTCATCCCCAAATTCCCATTTTTTCCCAATTTTCCCCAAATTCCCGGATTTTTTTCCTGTTTTTACTCCATTTTTCCCCATTTCCCCCCAAATTCCCATTTTTCTCCCCATTTTTCTCCACCAATTCCCGGATTTTTTCCCATTTTTTAACAAATTCCAGGATTTTTTCCCGCTTTTTTCTCCATTTTTTCCCCAAATTCCCGGTTTTCTCCCCAAATTCCCGGTTTTTTCCCATTTTCCCCATTTTCTTTTCCCAAATTCTCATTTTTTTACCCCATTTTCCCAAATTTTTTCCCATTTCTCCCAAATTTTCCCCATTTTTTTCTCCCCAAATTCCCTTTTCCCCCCCAAATTTCCCCATTTTTCTCCCCAAATTCCCATTTTTTCACCCCATCTTTCCCAAATTTCCAGATTTTCCCCCCAAAATTCCCGATTTTTTCCCCATTTTTCCCCCAAATTCCCATTTTCCCCCCCCGTTTTGCCCAAATTCCCGGTTTTCCTCCCCGTTTTTCCCGCCCCTCCCCCACCCCAGCCCCGCCGTTGCCATGGAAACCGCGCCCCTCCCCCCCCCTTAAAGGGACCGCGGCCCCCGGGGGAGGAAAATTGGGGAATTTGGGGCATTTTGGGGGGAATTTTGGGATATTTTTGGGATATTTTTGGGGGATTTTTGGGACATTTTAGGAATTTCGGGGAATTTTGGGGGGATTTTCGGGAATTTGGGGGGATTTGGGGGGATTTTGGGGGAATTTTGGGGCTTTTTGGGGCATTTTTGAGGCATTTTTGGGAGATTTTCGGAGAATTTTGGGATTTTGGGGGATTTTTTGGGGGATTTTATGGGAATTTCAGGAGGATTTTGGGGATTTTGAGGGAATTTGTGGGAATTTCGGGGGGATTTTGGGGAATTTCGGGGGGATTTTGGGGAATTTTGGGGAAAATTGGGGATTTGGGGCGATTTTGGGGGGAATTTTGGGGGATTTTTGGGAGGATTTGATGGGAATTTGGGAGGATTTGGGGTATTTTGGGGGAATTTTAGGGAATTTTTGGGATTTTTGCGGGAATTTAAGGGGATTTTGGGGGGATTTGGGGGAATTTTGGGGGCATTTTTGAGGATTGTGGGGAGATTTTCGGGAATTTTGGGAGAATTTCGGGGAGTTTTGGGATTTTGGGGGATTTTGGGGGGTTTGATGGGAATTTGGGGGGATTTTGGGGGGATTTGGGGGAATTTTTTTTTTATTTTTGGGACATTTTGGGGGTTTTGGGGGAATTTTGGGGGAGATTTTCGGGAATTTTTGGAGATTTTGGGGAATTTTGGGGCTTTTTGGGGGGATTTTTGGGGCATTTTTGAGGATTTTTGGGAGATTTTCGAGGAATTTTGGGCATTTGGGGGGAATTTTTGCGGCATTTTATGGGAATTTCGGGGGATTTTTGGGGAATTTTGGGGAATTTTGGGGAATTTTGGGGGGATTTGATGGGAGTTTGGGGGAATTTTGGGGAATTTTGGGAATTTTGGGTAATTTTTGGGGGATTTGATGGGAATTTGGGGGATTTTGGGGGAGATTTTCGGTAATTTTGGGAGATTTTGGGCAATTTTAGGGAAATTTTAGGGAATTTTGGGGGAATTTGGGGGAATTTTGGGGATTTTGAGGGATTTTTGGGGGATTTTGGGGGTATTTGATGGGAATGTGGGAGGATTTGGGGAATTTTGAGGGAATTTTAGGGGGATTTTCGGGAATTTTAGGGAATTTTGGAGGTTTTTGGGAGATTTGGGGGGATTTTGAGGAATTTTGGGGCATTTTGGGGGGATTTTATGGGAATTAGGGAGGAATTTTGGGATTTTGAGGGAATTTTCGGGAATTTCAGGGGGATTTTGGGGAATTTTTGGGAGATTTTTGGAGATTTTCGGAAAATTTGGGTGGATTTTTGGGAATTTTGGGGGGGTTCGGGGGAATTTGGGGGGATTTTTGGGAGATTTGGGGGGATTTGGCGGAGTTTTGGGATTTTGAGGGAATTTTGGGGGATTTTGGGGATTTTTTGGGGGGAATTTGATGGGAATGTGGGAGGATTTTGGGGATTTTGAGGGAATTTTAGGGGAATTTTGGGGATTTTTGGAGATTTTCAGGGATTTTAGGGGATTTTGGGGCATTTTGGGGAATTTTTGGGGAATTTGGAGGAATTTCGTAGAATTTTGAGGGGGATTTGTGGAATTTTGGGGGGGAATTGGGGGGATTTTTTTTGGGGGAATTTTGGGGAATTTTCGGGGGAATTTTGGGGGATTTTCGGGGAGATTTGGGAGGATTTTGAGGAAATTCGGGGGAATTTGGGGGATTTTGGGAGAATTTTAGGGAATTTTGGGGGATTTTGGGGCATTTGGGGGAATTTTGATGGAATTTGGTGGGAATTTTAGGGACGTTTTGGGGAATTTTGGGGGTTTTGAGGGAATTTCAGGGGGATTTTGGGGCATTTTGGGGCATTTTTGGAGATTTTCAGGAACATTGGGGAATTCCGGGGAATTTTGGGGGGATTTTGGAGGAATTATGAGGGATTTTGGGGAATCTGGGGGGATTTTGTGGGAATTTTGGGGGATTTTTGGGTAATTTTGGGGGATTTTGGGGAGATTGGGGTAATTTTGGGAAATTTGTGGCATTTGGGGGGGATTTTGGGGAGATTTGGGGAATTTTGGTGGATTTTGGGGAAATTTGGAGAAGATTTTGGGGGGGAATTTCGGGGAATTATTGTGGATTTTGGGGGATTTTGGGGAAATTTGGGGCATTTTGGGGGGGATTTGGGTGATTTTGGGGGGATTTTTGGGGAATTTGGGGGATTTTGGGGCGATTTTGGGGTTTTTTGGGGCATTTTGGGTGATTTTGGCGGATTTGGGGAGATTTTGGGCGATTTCGGGGGAGAATTGGTGAGATTTTGGGGGAGTTTTGCGGGGATTTTGGGCGGATTTGGGGGAAATTTGGGGGGATTTTGGGGTTTTTTAAGGGGGTTGGTAATTTTGGTGGATTTTGGGTCGATTTTTGCCCGATTTGGGGTTTTTTTGGCGCATTTTTGGGGATTTTCCGGCCGATTTTGGGGGTCCCTCTCCCCCCTCCCCATCTCACTGACAAGCCTTTAACCCCGCCCCTTCCCTTTGATTGACACCCCCTCACCCAATCAGCGCCGCGCGGTGCATGCCGGGAGTTGTAGTCCCGCCCCCTCTCCTCCATTCCTCCCCCCCTTCCTCCCCTCCCCTCCCCCCTCCCCGGTACCGGCGGGGCCCGGGGGGCACCGGGAGAGCGGGGGGGGGGCGGGGGGGGTCCCGGTGGTCCCGGGAGCGGCCCCGGGGGGTTCGGGGGGAGCGGGGGAGGGGAGCGGGGGAGGGGAGGGGGGGGCCGAACCCCGCCGCCCCCTCCCCGAGCGCGGAGCGGCCCCGGCGGCGCAAAATGGCCACGGCTCTGCACAAACCCCTCAAATGGTGAGTGGGGGGCTCCGCGACCCCCGGGAGCACCGGGAGCACCGGGGGCACCGGGCGGCACCGCCCCGGGACCGCCCCGGCACCGGGCAGGGCCCCCCCGGGCCGGCACCGGAACGGCAGCGACGGGGGGAGGGGGGGAGACCCCCGGTACCGGCACTGCCAGGGGAGGGGGGCTCCGGTACCGGTAACGGGAGGGGATGGAGACCCCCGGTACCGGCACTGCCAGGGGAGGGGGCTCCGGCACCGGTTACGGGAGGGGATGGGGGCTCCGGTACCGGTAACGGGAGGGGATGGAGACCCCCGGTACCAGTGATAGGAGGGGATGGAGGCTCCGGTACCGGCACTGCCAGGGGAGGGGGGCTCCGGTACCGGTAACGGGAGGGGATGGAGACCCCCGGTACCGGCACTGCCAGGGGAGGGGGGCTCCGGTACCGGTAACGGGAGGGGATGGAGACCCCCGGTACCGGTGAATAGAGGGGATGGGGGCTCCGGTACCGGCACCGGGAGGGGAGGGGGGCTCCGGTACCGGTGATAGGAGGGGATGGAGACCCCCGGTACCGGTAACGGGAGGGGATGGGGGCTCCGGTACCGGTGATAGGAGGGGATGGAGATTCAGTACCGGTGAATAGAGGGGATGGGGGCTCCGGTACCGGCACCGGGAGGGGATGGGGGCTCCGGTACCGGTGAATAGAGGGGATGGGGGCTCCGGTACCGGCACCGGGAGGGGATGGGGGCTCCGGTACCGGTGAATAGAGGGGATGGGGGCTCCGGTACCGGCACCGGGAGGGGACGGTGTCTCCGGTACCGGTGATAGGAGGGGATGGAGGTTCGGTACCGGCACCGGGACCGGCAGAGAGGGACCTGGTGGAGATGGAGGTGCCGGTACCGGCAGGGAGGGACCCCCGGTACCGGCAGGGAGGGACCCCCGGTACCGGCAGGGAGGGATCTGGTGGAGATGGAGGTGCCGGTACCGGCAGGGAGGGATCTGGTGGAGATGGAGGTGCCGGTACCGGCAGGGAGGGACCCCCGGTACCGACGGGGATGGATCCGCTAAGGGTGGGGACCCGGTACCGGCGGGGATTGGGACCCGGTGAGGGTGGGGACCCGGTACCGGCGGGGATGGACCCGGCGGCGATGGCGGTGCCGGTACCGGCGGGGAGGGACCCGGTGAGGGTGGGGACCCGGTACCGGCAGGGATGGAGCCGGTGGTACCGGCGGGGGTGGACCCGGTACCGACGGGGGCGGACCCGGCACCGGCAGGGATGGAGCCCCCGGTACCGGCGGGAGGGACCCCCGGTACCGGCGGGGATGAGGCCCCGGTTCGGGCGGGGACGGAGCCTCCGGTACCGGCGGAAACGGAGCCGTGGCTCTGCTGGGGAGGGACCCACCGGGATTGGAGCCCCCGGTACCGGCAGGGAGGGACCCGGCGGGATTGGAGCCCCCGGTACCGGCAGGGAGGGACCCGGCGGGATTGGAGCCCCCGGTACCGGCTGGGATGGAGATCCCGGGGATGGGGTCCCGGTACCGGCCGGGATGGGGGTCCCGGGATTGGAGCCCCGGTACCGGCCTGGATTGGGAAGGGGAGTCCGGGATTGGAGCCCCGGTACCGGCGGGGATGGGGTCCCGGGGATGGGGTCCCGGTACCGGCCGGGATGGAGATCCCGGGGATGGGGTCCCGGTACCGGCAGGGATGGAGATCCCGGGGATGGGGTCCCGGTACCGGCCGGGATGGCGGTCCCAGGGATGGGGTCCCGGTACCGGCCGGGATGGAGATCCCGGGGATGGGGTCCCGGTACCGGCCGGGATGGCGGTCCCAGGGATGGGGTCCCGGTACCGGCCGGGATGGAGATCCCGGGGATGGGGTCCCGGTACCGGCCGGGATGGAGATCCCGGGGATGGGGTCCCGGTACCGGCCGGGATGGAGATCCCGGGGATGGGGTCCCGGTACCGGCTGGGATGGAGATCCCGGGGATGGGGGGTCCCGGTACCGGCCGGGATGGAGATCCCGGGGATGGGGGTCCGGTACCGGCTGGGATGGAGATCCTGGGGATGGGGTCCCGGTACCGGCCGGGATGGGGGTCCCGGGGATGGGGTCCCGGTACCGGCCCGGATGGGGATGGGGGTCTCGGGATTGGAGCCCCGGTACCGGCTGGGAGGGACCCGGCGGGGATGGGGTCCCTGTACCGGCGGGGATGGGGGTCCCGGGATTGGAGCCCCGGTACCGGCCGGGATGGGGATGGGGAGTCCGGGATTGGAGCCCCGGTACCGGCGGGGATGGGGTCCCGGGGATGGGGTCTGGTACCGGCCGAGATGGGGATGGGGGTCCCGGGATTGAAGCCCCGGTACTGGTGGGGATGGAGATCCCGGGGATGGGGTCCTGGTACTGGCGTGAATGGGGAGGGGGGTCCCGGGATTGGAGCCCCGGTACCGATCAGGATGGACCGGGGGGGGATGGGGGTCCTGGGGATGGGGTCCTGGTACCGGTGGGGATGGGGGTGGGGATCCTGGGATTGGAGCCCGGTACCGGTGGGGATGGACCTGGAGAGGATGGAGGTCCTGGGGTTGGGGTCCCGGTACCGGTGGGGATGGGGATCCTGGGGTTGGGGTCCCGGTACCGGCGGGGATGGATCAGGGATGGATGGGGGTCCTGGGGATGGGGTCCCGGTACCGGCTCTGATGGAGATCCCAGGGATGGGGTCCCAGTACCGGTGGGGATGGACCCAATGGGGATGGGGGTCCTGGGGATGGGGTCCTGGTACCGGTGGGGATGGGGATCCTGGGGATGGGGTCCCGGTACTGGCAGGGATGGGGATACCGGGATTGGAGCCCCAGTACCGGCTCTGATGGAGATCCCGGGGATGGAGTCCCGCTACCAGAAGGGATGGGGATCCTGGGGATGGGGTCCCGGTACTGGCAGGGATGGGGATACCGGGATTGGAGCTCCGGTACCGGCCAGGATTGGAGCTCCGGTACCGGCCGGGATAGACCTGGAGGGGATGGGGTCCCGGGACTGGCAGGGATGGGGGTCCCAGGATTGGAGCTCCGGTACCGGCCAGGATTGGGGCTCTGGTACCGGCTGGGGATGGGGTCCCGGTACCGGCCAGGATGGGGCTCCCGGGATTGGAGCTCCGGTACCGGCCGGGATGGACCCGGAGGGGATGGGGGTCCTGGTACTGGCAGGGATGGGGGTCCCAGGATTGGAGCTCCGGTACCGGCTGGGGATGGGGTCCCGGTACTGGCCAGGATGGGGATCCCGGGATTGGAGCTCCGGTACCGGCCGGGATGGACCCGGAGGGGATGGGTGTCCTGGTACTGGCAGGGATGGAGATGCCGGGGTTGGAGGTCCCGGTACCGGCGGGGATGGGGATCCCGGGATCAGAGCTCTGGTACCAGCAGGGATGGATCCCGGTACCGGCCGGGATGGATCAGGCCGGGATGGGGTCCCGGTACCGGCAGAGATGGAGGTCCTGGGGTTGGAAGTCCCGGTACCGGCGCAGGGATATTTACCTTGGGGGACCCCCGGTACCGGTGGGGATGAGGTCGCAGTCCCGGTTCTGATCCCAGTCCTGGTCCCAGTCCTGGCTCTGATCCTGGCCCCATCCCAGTCCTGGTCCCAATCCTGGCTCTGATCACGGTCCTGGTCCTAATCCCGGTTCTGATCCCAGTCCCAATCCCGGTTCTGATCCCAGTCCCAATCCCGGTTCTGATCCCAGTCCCAATCCCGGTTCTGATCCTGGTCCCAATCCCAGTTCTGATCCCAGTCCCAATCCCAGTTCTGATCACGGTCCTGGTCCCAATGCCGGTTCTGATCCTGGTTCCGGTTCTGATCCTGATCCCAATCCCAGTCCTGGTCCCAATCCCGGTTCCGATCCTGATCCCAATCCTGGTTCTGATCCCAGTCCCAGTCCCGGTTCCAGTCCCAGTTCTGGTCCCGGTTCCAATCCCATTCTCGGTCCCACTCCTGTCCCGGGTCCTGGTCCCGGTCTCCATCCTGGTCTCGGTTCCGATCCTGGTTCTGGTCTCGGTCCCAATCCCGGTCCTGGTTCTGGACTCGTTCCCTGTCCTGGTTCCCTCCCCGTCCTGGTTCCGGTCCCAATCCCGGTCCAAATCCCAATCCCGGTCCTGGTTCTGGTCTCGGTCCCAGTCCTGGTTCCCTCCCCGTCCTGGTTCCGGTCCCAATCCCGGTCCAAATCCCAATCCTGGTCCTGGTTCTGGACTCGTTCCCAGTCCCGGTTCTGATCCTGGTCCCAGTCCCAGTTCCAGTTTTGGTCCTGGTCCCAATCCCAGTCCTGGTCCCATCTTGGTCCTGGTCCCAGTCCCAGTTCCGGTCTTGGTTCTTGTCCCGGTCCCAGTTCCAATCCCAGTTCTGATCCCAGCTCCAATCCCAGTCCCAATCCCGGTTCTGATCCCAATCCTGGTCCCAGTCCCGGTTCCGATCCCGGTTCTGATCCCAATCCCGGTCCCAGTCCCGGTTCCGATCCCAATCCCGGTTCTGATCCCAATCCTAGTCCCGGTCCCAGTCCCGGTCCCAATCCCCGTCCCAATCCCTGTTCTGATCCCGATCCCGGTCCCAGTCCCAGTCCCAGTCCCGGTTCTGATCCCAGTCCCAGTCCCGGTTCTGATCCCGATCCCGGTCCCAGTCCCAGTCCCAGTCCCGGTTCTGATCCCAGTCCCAGTCCCGGTTCTGATCCCGGTCCCAATCCCAGTCCCAATCCCAGTCCCAATCCTGGTCCAAATCCTGGTCCCAATCCCGGTTCTGATCCCAATCCCGGTCCCAATTCTGGTTTCTGTCCTAATCTCGGTCCCAATCCCGGTTCCGATCCCAGTCCTGGGTCCAGTCTTGATCCCGGTTCCGATCCTGGTCCAAATCCCAGTTCTAGTCCCAGTCCCGGTCCCGGTCCCAATCCCGGTCCCAATCCCGGTCCCAATCCCGGTCCCAATCCCAGTCCCAGTCCCAATCCCGGTTCTGATCCCAATCCCGGTCCCAGTTCTGGTTTCTGTCCTAATCTCGGTCCCAATCCCGGTTCCGATCCCACTCCTGGGTCCAGTCCCAGTTCTGATCCCGGTTCCGATCCCAATCCCAGTTCCAGTCTTGATCCCGGTTCTGATCCTGGTCCAAATCCCGTTTCCAGTCCCGGTTCCGATCCCAATCCCGGTTTCGATCCCAATCCGGGTCCCAGTCCCGGTTCCGGTCCCAATCCCGGTCCCAGTCACGGTTCCGATCCCAATCCCGGTCCTGATCCCGGTTCCGATCCCAATCCCGGTCCCGATCCTGGTTCCGATCCCAATCCCGATCCCGATCCCGGTTCCGATCCCAGTTCTGATCCCAATCCCGTTTCCAGTCCCGGTTCCGATCCCAATCCCGGTCCCAGTCCCGGTTCCGATCCCAATCCCGATCCCATTCCCGGTTCCGATCCCAATCCCGATCCCATTCCCGGTTCCGATTCCAATCCCGGTCCCAGTCACGGTCCCAGTCCCGGTTCCGATCCCAATCCCGGTTCCGATCCCAATCCCGGTCCCGATCCCGGTTCCGATCCCAATCCCGATCCCAGTCCCGGTTCCGATCCCAATCCCGGTCCCAATCCCGGTTCCGATCCCAATCCCGGTCCCAGTCCCGGTTCCGATCCCAATCCCATTTCCAGTTCCGGTTCCGATCCCAATCCCGTTTCCAGTCCCGGTTCCGATCCCAATCCCGGTCCCGATCCCGGTTCCGATCCCAATCCCGGTTCCGATCCCAATCCCGGTTCCGATCCCAATCCTGGTCCCGATCCCGGTTCCGATCCCAATCCCGGTTCCGGTCCCAATCCCGGTCCCATTCCTGCTCCCAATCCCGGTTCTGGCCCCGCCCCTTTGCTCCGGCCCCGCCCCCTTTGCTCCGGCCCCGCCCCCTTTGCTCCGGCCCCGCCCCCGGGAGATTTTGGGCAATTTTGGGGCGCCCGGAGCAGATTTGGGGATTTTGGGGTGTCCCGGGAGGGGATTTGGGATCCCCGGAGGAGTTTTGGGGTGTCCCGGGGGGATTTAAGCAATTTTTGGGGGGATTTGGGGGGATTTGAACGATTTTGGGGGGGATTTTGGAGGAAATTGGGATTTTGGGATGTTGGGAGGGGGATTTGGACGATTTTGGGGGGATTTTGGGGTGTTGGGAGGGGGATTTGAGCGATTTTGGCGGGATTTGGAGGGATTTTGGAGAGTACTGGGGGGATTTGAGTAATTTTGGGGGGATTTTGGGGTGTTGGGAGGGGGATTTGGGCGATTTTGGGCGGATTTGAGCAACTTTGGGGGAATTTTTGGGGATCCCCGTGAGGATTTTGGGTTGTCCCGGGGGAATTTGAGCGGTTTTGGGGGGATTTTTTGGGGCGGATTTTGGGGGGATTTGGGGGGGAATTGGGCGATTTTGGGGTGTCGGGAGGGGGATTTGGGCAATTTTGGGGGGATTTTGGGGTGTCCCGGGAGGGGATTTGGAATCCCCGGAGGAGTTTTGGGGTGTCCCGGGGGGATTTGAGCGATTTTGGGGGGAATTGGGCAATTTTGGGGTGGATTTTGGGGTATCCAGGTGGGATTTGAGCGATTTTGGGGCGATTTTGGAGGAAATTGGGATTTTGGGGTGTTGGAAGGGGGATTTGGGCGATTTTGGGGGGGATTTTGGGGTGTTGGGAGGGGGATTTGAGCGATTTTAGGTGGATTTTGGGATTTTGGGGTGTTGGGAGGGGGATTTGGGCGATTTTGGGGGGAATTCGGGGTGGATTTTGGGGTTCAGGCGGGGGTCCCTGAGCCCGGGGCAGGGGTCGCAGCTCCGGGATGGATTTTGGGGGATGGATTTTGGGGTGGATTTGGGGCGGATTTTGGGTGGATTTTGGGGCGGATTTGGGGTGGATTTGGGGCGGATTTTGGGGTGGATTTTGGGGTGGATTTGGGGTGGATTTGGGGTGGATTTGGGGGTGGATTTGGGGCGGATTTTGGGGTGGATTTGGGGTGGATTTTGGGTGGATTTTGGGCGGATTTTGGGCGGATTTTGGGCGGATTTGGGGTGGATTTGGGATGGATTTGGGGCGGATTTGGGGTGGATTTAGGGATGGATATGGGTGGATTTTTGGGTGGATTTGGGGTGGATTTGATGTGGATTTTGGGAGGATTTGGGATGGATTTGGGGTGGATTTGATGTGAATTTTGGAGTGGATTTTGGGCGGATTTTGGGCGGATTTGGGGTGGATTTGGGGCGGATTTTGGGATGGATTTTGGGGTGGATTTGATGTGGATTTTGGGCGGATTTTGGGCAGAATTGGAAAGGATTTTGGGCGGATTTTGGGCGGATTTGGGGTGGATTTTGGGCGGATTTGGGGTGGATTTTGGGGTTCGCAGGGTGCCCCCGCAGCCAGGGGGAGCGGCCGGACCCGGGACACCCGGGGACAGCGGGACCGGGCTGGGCGGGGGTGCCTGAGCTCGGGGCGGGGCTGGGCGGGGCTCGCTGGGTTTTGGGGCGGGGGTCGCGGCTCCGGGGCGGATTTGGGGTGGATTTTGGGGCGGATTTTGGGGCGGATTTGGGGCGGATTTGACGTAGATTTGGGGTGGATTTTGGGGTGGATTTGGGGTGGATTTGGGGTGGATTTTGGGGTGAATTTGGGGTGGATTTTGGGGTGATTTTTGGGTGAATTTGGGGTGGATTTTGGGGTGGATGTTGGGGTGGATTTGGATGGATTTTGGGGTGAATTTTGGGACAATTTTGCTCTGGACTTGGGTGAATTTGGGATGGATTTGGGGTGGATTTTGGGGTGAATTTTTGGGCGGATTTTGCGTGGATTTGGGGTGGATTTGAGGTGGATTTGGGGTGCATTTGGGGTGCATTTTGGGGTGGATTTGACATGGATTTTGGGTGGATTTGGGGCAGATTTTGGGGTGGATTTTAGGTGGATTTAGGGTGTAATTTGGGGTGGATTTGGGGTGGATTTTGGGGGATGGATTTTGGAGTGGATTTGGGGTGGATTTTGGGGTGGATTTTTGAGTGGATTTGGGGCGGATTTTGGGTGGATTTGGGGGGGATTTAGAATGGATTTAGGGTGGATTTGGGGTGGATTTGGGGTGGATTTGATGTGAATTTTGGAGTGGATTTTGGGCGGATTTGGGGCGGATTTTGGGATGGATTTTGGGGTGGATTTTGGGTGGATTTGGGGCGGATTTTGGGCGGAATTGGAAAGGATTTTGGGTGGATTTGGGGTGGATTTTGGGGTTCGCAGGGTGCCCCCGCAGCCAGGGGGAGCGGCCGGACCCGGGACACCCGGGGACAGCGGGACCGGGCTGGGCGGGGGTCCCTGAGCTCGGGGCGGGGCTGGGCGGGGCTCGCTGGGTTTTGGGGCGGGGGTCGCGGCTCCGGGGCGGATTTGGGGTGGATTTTGGGGCGGATTTTGGGGCGGATTTGGGGCGGATTTGGGGTGGATTTTGGGGCGGATTTGGGGCTGATTTGACGTAGATTTGGGGCAGATTTGGGGTGGATTTTGGGGTGGATTTGGGGTGGATTTTGGGGTGAATTTGGATGGATTTTGGGGTGAATTTTGGGACAATTTTGCTCTGGACTTGGGTGAATTTGGGGTGGATTTAGGGTGGATTTAGGGTGAATTTTTGGGCGGATTTTGCGTGGATTTGGGGTGGATTTGAGGTGGATTTGGGGTGGATTTTGGGTGAATTTTTGGGCGGATTTGAGGTGGATTTGGGGTGGATTTTGGGTGGATTTTGGGTGGATTTTGGGATGGATTTGACATGGATTTTGGGTGGATTTGGGGTGGATTTGGGGTGGATTTTGGGGCAGATTTGGGGTGGATTTGGGGTGGATTTTGGGGTGGATTTAGGGATGGATTTGGGTGGATTTTTGGGTGGATTTGGGGTGGATTTGATGTGGATTTGGGGTGGATTTTGGGCTGGATTTGGGGTGGATTTTGGGATGGATTTGGGGTGGATTTTGGGGCTCGCGGGGTGCCCCCGCAGCCTGGGGGAGCAGCTGGAGCCGGGACACCCGGGGACAGCGGGACCGGGCTGGGCGGGGTCCCTGAGCTCGGGGCGGGGCTGGGCGGGGGTCGCTGGGTTTGGGGCGGGGGTCGCCGCTCCGGGGCGGATTTGGGCTGGATTTTGGGCTGGATTTTGGGTGGATTTTGGGGCGGATTTGGGGCGGATTTGGGGTGGATGTGGGTGGATTTGACGTAGATTTGGGTGGACTTTGGGGTGGATTTAGGGTGCATTTGGGGTAAATTTGGGGGGGATTTAGGGTGGCTTTTAGGATGAAATTTTCGGTGGATTTTGGGGTGGATTTGGGGCGGATTTGGGGCGGATTTGGGGAGGATTTTGGGATGGATTTTGGGTGGATTTTGGGGCGGATTTGGGGCAGATTTGACGTAGATTTGGGTGGACTTTGGGGTGGATTTAGGGTGCATTTGGGGTAAATTTGGGGTGGATTTAGGGTGGCTTTAGGATGAAATTTTCGGTGGATTTTGGGGTGGATTTGACGTGAATTTGGGGTGGATTTTGGGCTGGATTTGGGGTGGATTTGAGCTGGATTTTGGGGTGGATTTTTAGGTGGATTTTGGGGTGGATTTGACGTGAATTTTGGGTGGATTTGGGATGGATTTTGGGGTGGATTTGTGGTGGATTTGGAGTGGATTTTGGGGTGGATTTGGGGTGGATTTTGGGGCTCGCGGGGTGCCCCCGCAGCCTGGGGGAGCAGCTGGACCCGGGACACCCGGGGACAGCGGGACCGGGCTGGGCGGGGGTCCCTGAGCTCGGGGCGGATTTGGGGTCGCTGGGTTTTGGGGCGGGGGTCGCGGCTCCGGGGCGGATTTGGGGTGGATTTGGGGGTTCAGGCGGGTGCCCCCGCAGCCTGGGGGAGGAGTTCTACCGCGAGGCGCTGGAGCACTGCCGCAGCTACAACGCCCGGCTCTGCGCCGAGCGCAGCCTCCGCCTGCCCTTCCTGGACGCGCAGACCGGCGTGGCGCAGAGCAACTCCTACATCTGGATGGAGAGAGCGCACCGCCGGCCCGGTGAGACCCCCGAAATGGGGAGAGACCCCCGGGATGGGGGAGAGACCCCCGGGGTGGGCAGGGACCCCTGGGATGGGGACAGACCCCCGGGCTGGGGAGGGTCCAGAGCAACTCCTACATCTGGATGGAGAGAGCGCACCGCCGGCCCGGTGAGACCCCCGAAATGGGGAGAGACCCCCGGGATGGGGGAGAGACCCCTGGGGTGGGCAGGGACCCCTGGGGTGGGCAGGGACCCCTGGGGTGGGCAGGGGACCCCTGGGGTGGGCAGGGACCCCTGGGGTGGGGAGAGACCCCCGGGGTGGGGAGGGTCCAGAGCAACTCCTACATCTGGATGGAGAGAGCAGCACCGGCCCGGTGAGACCCCCGGGATGGGGAGAGACCCCTGGGGTGGGCAGGGACCCCTGGGATGGGGGAGAGACCCCTGGGGTGGGGAGGGTCCAGAGCAACTCCTACATCTGGATGGAGAGAGCAGCGCCGGCCCGGTGAGACCCCCGGGATTGGGGAGAGACCCCTGGGATGGGGGAGAGACCCCCGGGATGAGGGAGAGACCCCCGGGTTGGGCAGGGACCCCTGGGGTGGGCAGGGACCCCTGGGATGGGGAGAGACCCCCGGGGTGGGGAGGGTCCAGAGCAACTCCTACATCTGGATGGAGAGAGCGCACCGCCGGCCCGGTGAGACCCCCGAAATGGGGAGAGACCCCCGGGATGGGGGAGAGACCCCCGGGATGGGGGGAGAGACCCCTGGGATGGGCAGAGACCCCTGGGATGGGGGAGAGACCCCTGGGGTGGGGAGAGACCCCCGGGGGTGGGGAGGGTCCAGAGCAACTCCTACATCTGGATGGAGAGCGCACCGCCGGCCCGGTGAGACCCCCGAAATGGGGAGAGACCCCCGGGATGGGGAGAGACCCCTGGGATGGGGGAGAGACCCCCGGGATGGGCAGGGACCCCTGGGGTGGGCAGGGACCCCCGGGATGGGGAGAGACCCCCGGGGTGGGGAGGGTCCAGAGCAACTCCTACATCTGGATGGAGAGAGCAGCGCCGGCCCGGTGAGACCCCCGAAATGGGGAGAGACCCCCGGGATGGGGGAGAGACCCCCGGGATGGGGGAGAGACCCCTGAGATGAGCAGGGACCCCTGGGGTAGGGAGAGACCCCCGGGGTGGGGAGGGTCCAGAGCAACTCCTACATCTGGATGGAGAGAGCACACCGCCGGCCCGGTGAGACCCCCGAAATGGGGAGAGACCCCCCGGGATGGGAGAGAGACCCCTGGGATGGGGGAGAGACCCCTGGGGTGGGCAGGGACCCCTGGGATGGGGGAGAGACCCCCGGGGTGGGGAGGGACCAGAGCAACTCCTACATCTGGATGGAGAGAGCACACCGCCGGCCCGGTGAGACCCCCGAAATGGGGAGAGACCCCCCGGGATGGGGAGAGAGACCCCTGGGATGGGGGAGAGACCCCTGGGGTGGGCAGGGACCCCTGGGATGGGGGAGAGACCCCCGGGGTGGGGAGGGACCAGAGCAACTCCTACATCTGGATGGAGAGAGCACACCGCCGGCCCGGTGAGACCCCCGAAATGGGGAGAGACCCCCCGGGATGGGGGGAGAGACCCCCGGGATGGGGGAGAGACCCCTGGGATGGGGGAGAGACCCCTGGGGTGGCGGAGAGACCCCTGGGATGGGCAGAGACCCCTGGGATGGGGGAGAGACCCCTGGGGTGGGGGGAGAGACCCCTGGGGTGGGGAGGGACCAGAGCAACTCCTACATCTGGATGGAGAGAGCGCACCGCCGGCCCGGTGAGACCCCCGGGATTGGGGAGAGACCCCCGGGATGGGGGAGAGACCCCCGGGGTGGGCAGGGACCCCCGGGGTGGGGAGGGACCAGAGCAACTCCTACATCTGGATGGAGAGAGCGCACCGCCGGCCCGGTGAGACCCCCGAAATGGGGAGAGACCCCCGGGATGGGGGAGAGACCCCCGGGGTGGGCAGGGACCCCTGGGGTGGGCAGGGACCCCCGGGGTGGGGAGGGACCCCTGGGGTGGGGACAGACCCCCGGGATGGGGAGGGTCCAGAGCAACTCCTACATCTGGATGGAGAGAGCAGCGCCGGCCCGGTGAGACCCCCGAAATGGGGGAGAGACCCCCCGGGATGGGGGAGAAACCCCTGGGGTGGGGGAGAGACCCCTGGGGTGGGCAGGGACCCCTGGGGTGGGGACAGACCCCCGGGATGGGGAGGGTCCAGAGCAACTCCTACATCTGGATGGAGAGAGCAGCGCCGGCCCGGTGAGACCCCCGAAATGGGGAGAGACCCCTGGGATGGGGGAGAGACCCCTGGGATGGGCAGGGACCCCTGGGGTGGGCAGGGACCCCTGGGATGGGGAGAGACCCCCGGGGTGGGGGAGAGACCCCTGGGGTGGGCAGGGACCCCTGGGATGGGGAGAGACCCCCGGGCTGGGGAGGGACCAGAGCAACTCCTACATCTGGATGGAGAGAGCGCACCGCCGGCCTGGTGAGACCCCCGAAATGGGGAGAGACCCCTGGGATGAGGGAGAGACCCCTGGGGTGGGCAGGGACCCCTGGGATGGGGGAGAGACCCCTGGGGTGGGGGAGAGACCCCTGGGGTGGGCAGGGACCCCTGGGATGGGGAGAGACCCCCGGGGTGGGGAGGGTCCAGAGCAACTCCTACATCTGGATGGAGAGAGCAGCGCCGGCCCGGTGAGACCCCCGAAATGGGGAGAGACCCCCAGGATGGGGGAGAGACCCCCCGGGATGGGGGAGAGACCCCTGGGATGGGCAGGGACCCCTGGGAAGGACAGGGACCCCTGGGATGGGGAGAGACCCCCGGGGTGGGGAGGGTCCAGAGCAACTCCTACATCTGGATGGAGAGAGCAGCGCCGGCCCGGTGAGACCCCCGAAATGGGGAGAGACCCCCGGGATGGGGGAGAGACCCCCGGGATGGGGGAGAGACCCCTGAGATGAGCAGGGACCCCTGGGGTAGGGAGAGACCCCCGGGGTGGGGAGGGTCCAGAGCAACTCCTACATCTGGATGGAGAGAGCACACCGCCGGCCCGGTGAGACCCCCGAAATGGGGAGAGACCCCCCGGGATGGGAGAGAGACCCCTGGGATGGGGGAGAGACCCCTGGGGTGGGCAGGGACCCCTGGGATGGGGGAGAGACCCCCGGGGTGGGGAGGGACCAGAGCAACTCCTACATCTGGATGGAGAGAGCACACCGCCGGCCCGGTGAGACCCGACCAGAGCAACTCCTACATCTGGATGGAGAGAGCACACCGCCGGCCCGGTGAGACCCCCGAAATGGGGAGAGACCCCCCGGGATGGGGGAGAGACCCCCGGGATGGGGGAGAGACCCCTGGGATGGGGGAGAGACCCCTGGGGTGGCGGAGAGACCCCTGGGATGGGCAGAGACCCCTGGGATGGGGGAGAGACCCCTGGGGTGGGGGAGAGACCCCTGGGGTGGGGGAGGGACCAGAGCAACTCCTACATCTGGATGGAGAGAGCGCACCGCCGGCCCGGTGAGACCCCCGGGATGGGGGAGAGACCCCCCGGGATGGGGGAGAGACCCCTGGGGTGGGGGAGAGACCCCTGGGGTGGGCAGGGACCCCCTGGCGGGTGGGCAGAGACCCCCGGGGTAGGGACAGACCCCCGGGCTGGGGAGGGTCCAGAGCAACTCCTACATCTGGATGGAGAGAGCAGCGCCGGCCCGGTGAGACCCCCGGGATGGGGAGAGACCCTCGGGGTGGGGGAGAGACCCCCGGGATGGGGGAGAGACCCCTGGGATGGGCAGGGGACCCCTGGGGATGGGCAGGGACCCCTGGGGTGGGCAGAGACCCCCGGGGTAGGGACAGACCCCCGAGATGGGGGAGAGACCCCTGGGGTGGGGGAGAGACCCCTGGGATTGGGGAGAGACCCCCGGGATTTGGGAGAGACCCCCGGGATGGGCTGGGGACCCCCGGGACCCCCCCAGGACAGGGAGAGACCCCCCGGGACCCCCCCAGGACAGGGAGAGACTCCCGGGACCCCCCCCAGGACAGGTCAGTTTGGGGTCAGGGTCACTCTGGGGGGCTCAGGGTCAGTTTGGGGTCAGGGTCAGTTTGAGGGGGGTCGGGGTCAGTTTGGGGTCAGGGTCACTCTGGGGGGCTCAGGGTCAGTTTGGGGTCAGGGTCAGTTTGAGGGGGGTCGGGGGTCAGTTTGGGGTCAGGGTCACTCTGGGGGGCTCAGGGTCAGTTTGGGGTCAGGGTCAGTTTGGGGGGGTCGGGGTCAGTTTGGGGTCAGGGTCACTCTGGGGGGGGTCAGGGTTGGTTTGGGGGGCTGGGGGTCAGTTTGGGGGGCTGGGGGTCACTTTGGGGTCAGGGTCAGTCTGGGGGGGTCAGGGTTGGTTTGGGGGGCTGGGGGTCACTTTGGGGGGCTGGGGTCAGTTTGGGGGGCTGGGGGTCACTTTGGGGTCAGGGTCACTCTGAGGGGTCAGGGTTGGTTTGGGGGGCTGGGGGTCACTTTGGGGTCAGGGTCACTCTGGGGGGCTCAGGGTCAGTTTGGGGTCCGGGTCACTCTGGGGGGGTCAGGGTTGTTCTGGGGGGCTGGGGTCACTTTGGGGGGCTGGGGTCAGTTTGGGGTCAAGGTCAGTTTGGGTCAGGGTCACTCTGGGGGTGCAGGGGTCACTCTGGGGGTGCTGTGGTCAGTTCCGAGTGGTCACTGACTGTCCGGCCGTGTCCCCAGGGCTGTCCCCAGGTCAGATCCACTCGTACCCCGTGGGGGTCAGTTTGGGTTGGGGTCACTCCGGGGGTGCAGTGGTCACTCTGGTGGTCACTCTGGGGGTGCAGGGGGTCACTCTGGGGGGGTCAGGGTCACTCTGGGGGTGCAGGGGTCACTCTGGGGGATGACCAGCTGTCCGGCCGTGTCCCCAGGGCTGTCCCCAGGTCAGATCCACTTGTACCCCGTGGGGTCACTCTGGGGGTGCAGTGGGTCACTCTGGTGGTCACTCCGGGGGTGCAGGGGTCACTCTGGGGGGGGTCAGGGTCACTCTGGGGGTGCAGGGGTCACGCTGGGGGGTGACCAGCTGTCCGGCCGTGTCCCCAGGGCTGTCCCCAGGTCAGATCTACTCGTACCCCGCCCGCTGCTGGCGCAAGAAGCGGCGCCTGAACATCCTGGAGGCCCCGCGGCTGCGGCCGCTGTGAGTGCCGGACGGCGGCCGGAGGGGCGCGGAGGGTGGCTGGAGGGTGGCCGGAGTGGCCGGAGGGGTGGCCAGAGCAGCTGGAGGGTGACCAGAGGGGTGGCCGGAGGGACTGGAGGGTGATTGGAGTGGCCGGAGGGTGGTCAGAGGGTGGCCAGAGAGTGGCCGGAGGGTGGCTGGAGTGGCCAGAGGGGCTGGAGGGTGATCGGAGTGGCCGGAGGGTGGCTGGAAGGTGGCTGGAGGGTGTCCAGAGGGTGGCCAGAGGGTGGCTGGAGGGGGGGCCAGGGAGTGGCCGGGGGGGCTGGAGAGGTGGCCAGAGTGGCTGGAGGGTGGCCAGAGTGGCCAGAGAGTGGCCAGAGGGTGGCCAGAGTGGCTGGAATGGCTGGAGGGTGGTTGAAGGGTGACCAGAGGGGTGGCCAGAGGGGTGGCTGGAGTGGCTGGAGGGTGACCGGAGTGGCCGGAGAGTGGCTGGAGGGGTGGCTGGAGTGGGCCAGAGGGTGGCTGGAGTGGCCGGAGGGGTGGCCAGAGCAGCTGGAGGGTGGCCGGAGGGGCTGGAGGGTGGACAGAGCGTGTTTGGAGGGTGGACAGAGCAGCGGCCAGAGTGGCTGGAGGGTGACCAGAGTGGCCAGAGGGGTGGCTGGAGTGGCCAGAGGGGGGCCGGAGGGTTGTCCGGAGTGTCCGGAGGGTGTCCGGAGTGTCCGGAGTGTCCGGAGGGTGTCCGGAGTGTCCGGAGCGGGGCGCTGACGGCGCTGACGGCGCTGACGGCGCTGACCGCCGGCAGACTGCGAGGCGCCGCTGCGCAAGGAGGGGGCGCTGCCCGAGGGGCCGGTGCTGGAGGCGCTGCTGTGCGCCGAGACCCCCGAGAGCCGCGACGAGGAGGGGGCGCCCGAGGCACCGGTCAGTCTGTCCGTGTGTCTGTGTGTCCGTCTGTCTGTCCGTGTGTCTGTCCGTGTGTCCGTGTGTCCGTGTGTCTATCTGTCCGTGTGTCCCGGTGCTGGAGGCGCTGCTGTGCGCCGAGACCCCCGAGAGCCGAGACGAGGAGGGGGCGCCCGAGGCACCGGTCAGTCTGTCCGTGTGTCTGTCCGTCTGTGTGTCCGTGTGTCTGTCCGTGTGTCTGTCCGTGTGTCCGTGTGTCTGTCCGTGTGTCCCGGTGCTGGAGGCGCTGCTGTGCGCCGAGACCCCCCGAGAGCCGAGACGAGGAGGGGGCGCCCGAGGGCACCGGTCAGTCTGTCCGTGTGTCTGTCCGTCTGTGTGTCCGTGTGTCTGTCCGTGTGTCTGTCCGTGTGTCCGTGTGTCTGTCCGTGTGTCCGTGTGTCCCGGTGCTGGAGGCGCTGCTGTGCGCCGAGACCCCCCGAGAGCCGCGACGAGGAGGGGGCGCCCGAGGCACCGGTCAGTCTGTCCGTCCGTCCGTCTGTCTGTCTGTCTGTCCGTGTGTCCGTCTGTCCGTGTGTCCGTCCGTCCGTCCGCGTGTCTGATCGGCCCGGGCCCGCCCCCAGAAGCCGCCGCCCCCCGAGTTCCCGCACGACCCCGAGGCGGAGGAGCCGGACGAGGACCCGCCCCGGCGCAAGAACAAGGCCAAGGGCAAGGTGAGGGACGGACGGACGGACAGACAGGGGGACAGACAGACAGGGGGACAGAGGGACAGAGGGCCGGACAGGGGGACAGGGGGACGGATAGAGGGACAGGGAACAGGGTGAGGGACGGACGGACAGACAGACAGGGGGACAGACAGACAGGGGGACGGACAGGGGGGACAGGGGGACGGACAGGGGGACAGAGGGACAGACGGACGGAGGGACGGACAGGGGGACAGAGGGAGGGACGGACGGACAGGGGGATGGACAGACAGGGGGACGGACAGAGGGACAGACGGACAGGGGGACAGAGGGACAGACAGACAGAGGGACAGAGGGAGGGACGGACGGACAGGGGGACAGGGGGACAGAGGGACGGACAGAGGGACAGAGGGACAGGGGGACAGGGGGTCGGAGGGAGGGACAGACGGACAGACGGACAGGGGGATAGGGGGACGGAGGGACGGACGGACAGGGGGACGGACAGACAGGGGGACGGACAGAGGGACAGACGGACAGGGGGACAGGGGGTCGGAGGGAGGGACAGACGGACAGGGGGACAGGGGGTCGGAGGGAGGGACAGACGGACAGGGGGACAGGGGGTCGGAGGGAGGGACAGACGGACAGGGGGACAGGGGGATAGGGGGACGGACGGACGGGGGACAGAGGGACAGAGGGATGGATGGAGAGATGGACGGAGGGATGGACAGAGGGGACAGAAGGACAGAGGGACAGTGGGACGGATGGACAGAGGGACAGACAGACGGACAGCTGGACAGAGGGACAACGGGACAAATGGACAGCGGGACAGTGGGACGGATTGGACAGATGGGCACAGGGACAGTGGGACGGACGGACAGACAGACAGATGGACGGACGGAGGGACAGCTGGGCAGTGGGGATGGATGGACAGACGGGGAGAGGGACAGAGGGACAGACGGACGGATGGATGGGCAGATGGACAGACGGACAGAGGGGCAGAGGGACAGATGGACAGACGGATGGACAGACAGACGGACAGGTGGGCAGAAAGGACAGTGGGACAGATGGACAGACGGACAGAGGGGCAGAGGGACAGATGGACGGACAGACAGATGGACAGTGGGACAGAGGGACGGATGGGCAGAGGGGCAGATGGACAGATGGACAGACAGACAGATGGACGGGCAGGCGGATGGACAGAGGGACAGACGGACGGATGGACGGATGGACAGTGGGACATAGGGACGGACAGAGGGACAGTGGGACAGACGGATGGACCGAGGGACGGGTGGGCAGGTGGACAGACGGACAGGGAGATAGCTGGGCAGTCGGACAGCTGGACAGACAGACGGACAGGCGGACAGCGGGATAGACAGACAGACGGCCAGCTGGAGAGACAGACAGCGGAACAGCTGGACAGACAGACAGACTGATGGACAGCCGAACAGCGGGATAGCTGGGAAGACAGACAGCTGGACAGACAGAGAGATAGACAGCCGGACAGCCAGGCAGCCAGAGAGCTGGACAGATGGACAGACAGAAGGACAGACAGCCGGACGGACAGACAGCCGGACAGACAGACAGACGGACAGCCGGGCAGCGGGATAGACAGACAGACGGACAGCTGGGCAGACAGACGGACAGGCGGACAGACGGATGGACAGACAGCCGGACAGTGGGATAGCTGAGCAGACAGACAGCCGGACGGACAGACAGCCGGACAGACGGACAGCCGGACAGACAGACAGACAGATGGACAGCCGGGCAGCGGGATAGACGGACAGCTGGGCAGACAGACAGACAGATGGACAGACAGACGGACAGACAGCCGGACAGTGGGATAGACAGACAGACAGACAGACAGACGGACAGACAGACAGACGGACAGACAGACGGACAGACAGACAGCCGGACAGTGGGATAGCTGAGCAGACAGACAGACAGACAGATGGACAGACAGCCGGACGGACAGACAGACGGACAGACAGACGGACAGACAGACGGACAGACAGCCGGACAGTGGGATAGACAGACAGACAGACAGACAGACGGACAGTGGGATAGACAGACAGACAGACAGACAGCCGGACAGACGGACAGACAGACGGACAGTGGGATAGCTGAGCAGACAGACAGACAGACAGACGGACAGACAGACGGACAGCGGGATAGCTGAGCAGACGGACAGACAGACAGAGAGCTGGACGGACAGCCGGATGGACAGACGGACAGACAGCCAGACGGCCAGCCGGGTGTCGGTGTGTCCCGCAGGCGTACGGGCTGGTGATGAAGAGGAGGGTGGACGCGGTGCTGGAGGAGAGGGACAAACCCTACGTGTGCGACAGTGAGAGACACGGGGGGCACGGGGGGCACGGGGGGCACGGGGGTTTGGGGGCAGTTTGGGGCAGTTTGGGGGATTTGCGGATTTTGGGGGGGGTTTGGGGCAGTTTGGGGGGATTTGGGGATTTGGGGGGATTTGGAGGATTTTGGGGGGATTTGGGGATTTTGGGGGGGATTTGAGGGATTCGAGGGATTTGGGGGGTTCGGGGATTTTGGGGGGTTTTTTAGGGATTTGGGGGTTTGCGGGGATTTTGGGGCAGTTTGGGGAGGATTTTGGGATTTTTGGGGGGGATTTGGGGATTTTTGGGGGGGATTTGGGGCACTTTGGGGGGATTTGGGGGATTTTGGGGGATTTGGGGCAGTTTGGGGGGATTTGGGGATTTTTGGGGGGATTTGGGGCAGTTTGGGGGGATTTGGGGATTTTGGGGGGGATTTGGGGCAGTTTGGGGGGATTTGGGGATTTTTGGGGGGATTTGGGGCAGTTTGGGGGGATTTGGGGATTTTGGGGAGGATTTGGGGCAGTTTGGGGGGATTTGGGGATTTTGGGGAGGATTTGGGGCAGTTTGGGGGGATTTGGGGCAGTTTGGGGGATTTTGGGGGGTTTGGGGATTTTGGGGGGGTTTTGGGGCAGTTTGGGGGATTTGGGGATTTGAGGGGGATTTTGGGAGAATTTGGGGTCTGGTTTTGGGGCGATTTGGGGCGATTTGGGGTTTTGGGGGGGGTTGGGGGATTTGGGGGGATTTTGGGGTCTGGTTTGGGGGCATTTGGTGTTTTTGGGGATTTTAGGGGATTTTTGGAGTTTGTGGGGGGCTTGGGGTCTGTGATCCAGTTTGGGGGTCGGGGGTCCTGGCAC
>NW_026776001.1:0-78375 GCF_027477595.1 Haemorhous mexicanus
ATTTTGGGGTGATTTTGGGATGGTTTTTTAATATTCTTGTGGATTTTGGGGGGATTTCAGGGGAATTTGGGAGAAATTTGGGGGGATTTCAGGGATTTGGGGGGGAAATTGGGAGAAATTTGGGTAAACTTGAGGGGAATTGCGGAAATTTGGGATAAATTTGGGGTGATTTGGGTAAACTTGAGGGGAATCGCAGAAATTTGGGATAAATTTGGGGGAATTTGGGAAGTTTGGGGGGATTTAGAGAAATTTTGGAGCTGAATTCTGGATTCTTGGGCCAGATTTTGGGACTGAATTTTGGATTTTGGATCTGAATTCTGGATTTGGGGTTGAATTTTGGCTTTGGGGCTGATTTTGGCTCTGAATTCTGGATTTTTGGGCTGGATTTTGGATTTTAACCTGGATTTTTGAGGTGGATTTTGGGGCTGATTTCTGAATTTTGGGACTGAATTTTGGATTTTAACCTGGATTTTTGGGGCTGAATTTTTGGGCTGAATTCTGATTTTTGGGGCTGAATTTTGGGTGTGAATTTTGGATTTCAACCTGGATTTTTGGGGCTGAATTTTTGGGCTGAATTCTGGATTTTTGGGGCTGAATTTTGGGTGTGAATTTTGGATTTCAACCTGGATTTTTGGGGCTGAATTTTTGGGCTGAATTCTGGATTTTTGGAGCTGAATTTTGGGTGTGAATTTTGGATTTCAACCTGGATTTTTGGGGCTGAATTTTTGGGCTGAATTCTGGATTTTTGGAGCTGAATTTTGGGTGTGAAGTTTGGATTTCAACCTGGATTTTTGAGGCTGAATTTTTGGGCTGTATTGTCCATTTTTGGAGCTGAATTTTGGGTGTGAATTTTGGATTTTAACCTGGATTTTTGGGGCTGAATTTTTGGGATGAATTCTGATTTTTGGGGCTGAATTTTGAGTGTGAATTTTACATTTCAACCTGGATTTTTGGGGCTGAATTTGAGGCTGAATTCTGGATTTTTGGAGCTGAATTTTGGGTGTGAATTTTGGATTTTAACCTGGATTTTTGGGGCTGAATTTTTGGGCTGAATTCTCCATTTTTGGGGCTGAATTTTGGGTGTGAATTTTGGATTTTAACCTGGATTTTTGGGGCTGAATTTTTGGGCTGAATTCTGATTTTTGGAGCTGAATTTTGGGTGTGAATTTTACATTTCAACCTGGATTTTTGAGGCTGAATTTGAGGCTGAATTCTGGATTTTTGGGGCTGAATTTTGGGTGTGAATTTTGGATTTTAACCTGGATTTTTGGGGTTGATTTGGGTCCGAATTTTTGGATTTTAACCCCTTCAGAACCTGAGTGCAGCCGAGGGCCCCAATTACGTCTCGGCCGGGGCCGCCCCGTCCCGGCTGCCCCAGCGCCACTTCTGCGCCGTCTGCGGCTTCCCCTCGGGCTACACCTGCGTCACCTGCGGGGCCAGGTACTGCTGCACGCGCTGCCTGGGCACCCACCAGGACACCAGGTCAGGATCCAACCCGAAAACGGGGAAAAAACGGGAAAAAACAGTGAAAAAATGGGGGGAAATGGGGAAAAATGGGGAAAAACGGTGAAAAAATGGGGAAAAAATGTTGAAAAAATGGGGTTACCTGGGTTTGGGGACACACCTGTGTCACCTGTGGTGCCAGGTACTGCTGCAGGGGCTGCCTGGGCACCCACCAGGACACCAGGTCAGGATCCGCCCCGAAAATGGGGAAAAAACGGAGAAAAGCGGTGAAAAAATGGGGGAAAAATGGGGGGGAAATGGGGAAAAACGGGGGAAAAATGGGGAAAAATGGCCCAAAAATGGGGGGAAATGGCCCCAAAATGGGGAAAAACGGCCCAAAAATGGGTTTGGGGACACACCTGTGTCACCTGTGGGGCCAGGTACGGCTGCAGCGGCTGCCTGGGCACCCACCAGGACAGCAGGTCAGGATCCAACACGAAAATGGGGAAAAACGGGGAAAAGCGGTGAAAAAATGGGGAAAAAATGGGGGGGAAATGGGGAAAAACGGGGGAAAAATGGGGGAAAATGGCCCAAAAATGGGGGAAAACGGTGAAAAAATAGGGGAAAATGGCCCAAAAATGGGTTTGGGGACACACCTGTGTCACCTGTGGGGCCAGGTACGGCTGCAGGCACTGCCTGGGCACCCACCAGGACACCAGGTCAGGATCCGCCCTGAAAACGGGGGAAAAAATGGGGAAAAATGGGGAAAAAATGGGGGAAAATGGGGAAAAAATGGGGAAAAACGGTGAAAAAATGGGGAGAAAATGATGAAAAAATGGGGTTACCTGGGTTTGGGGACACACCTGCGTCACCTGTGGGGCCAGGTACGGCTGCAGGCACTGCCTGGGCACCCACCAGGACACCAGGTCAGGATCCGCCCCGAAAATGGGGAAACAATGGGGAAAAATGGTGAAAAGATGGGGGAAAAATGGGGAAAAACGGTGAAAAAATGGGGAAAAAATATTGAAAAAATGGGGTTACCTGGGTTTGGGGACACACCTGTGTCACCTGTGGGGCCAGGTACGGCTGCAGGCGCTGCCTGGGCACCCACCAGGACACCAGGTCAGGATCTGCCCTGAAAACGGGGAAAAAATGGGGAAAAATGGTGAAAAGATGGGGGAAAAATGGGGAAAAACGGTGAAAAAATGGGGAAAAAATATTGAAAAAATGGGGTTACCTGGGTTTGGGACACACCTGTGTCACCTGTGGGGCCAGGTACGGCTGCAGGCGCTGCCTGGGCACCCACCAGGACACCAGGTCAGGATCCGCCCCGAAAACGGTGAAACAATGGGGAAAAATGGGGGAAAATGGGGGAAAAATGGGGAAAAACGGTGAAAAAATGGGGGGAAATGGGGAAAAAATAGGAAAAATGGCCCAAAAAATGGGTTTGGGGACACACCTGGGTCACCGGTGGGGCCAGGTATGGCTGCAGGGGCTGCCTGGGCACCCACCAGGACACCAGGTCAGGATCCAACCCGAAAACGGGGAAAAACAGTGAAAAAATGGGGAGAAAATGGGGAGAAAATGGGGGGGAAAATGGGGTTACCTGGGTTTGGGGACACACCTGTGTCACCTGTGGGGCCAGGTACTGCTGCAGGGGCTGCCTGGGCACCCAGCAGGACAGCAGGTCAGGATCCAACCCGAAAACGGGGAAAAAATGGAGAAAAACGGTGAAAAAATGGGGGAAAAAAGGCCCAAAAAATGGGTCTGGGGACACACCTGGGTCACCTGAGGGGCTGCAGGTGCTGCCTGGGCACCCACCAGAACACCAGGTCAGAATCTACCCCGAAAATGGGGAGAAAATGGGGAAAAACGGTGAAAAAAATGGGGGAAACTGTGAAAAAATGGGGAAAAACGGCCCAAAAATGGGTCTGGGGACACACCTGTGTCACCTGCGGGGCCAGGTACGGCTGCAGGCACTGCCTGGGCACCCACCAGGACAGCAGGTCAGGATCCAACCCGAAAATGGGGAAAAACGGGGAAAAGCGGTGAAAAGATGGGGAAAAAATGGGGGGGAAATGGGGAAAAACGGGGAAACAATGGGGAAAAATGGCCCAAAAATGGGGGAAAACAGTGAAAAAATAGGGAAAAATGGCCCAAAAATGGGTTTGGGGACACACCTGGGTCACCTGCGGGGCCAGGTACGGCTGCAGGCGCTGACTGGGCACCCACCAGGACAGCAGGTCAGGATCCGCCCCGAAAACGGGGAAAAACGAGGAAAAACGGTGAAAAAATGGGGGGGGAAATGGGGAAAAAATGGGGAAAAAATAGGGATAAAGGGCCCAAAAATGGGGGGGAAATGGCCCAAAAATGGGGGAAAAACGGCCCAAAAATGGGTTTGGGGGACACACCTGCATCACCTGTGGGGCCAGGTACTGCTGCAGGGGCTGCCTGGGCACCCACCGGGACACCAGGTACGGGGGAGACAGAAATTGGGGGAAAAACGGGAAAAAATGGTGAAAAAATGTTGAAAAAATGGGGAAAAACGGTGAAAAAATGGGAAAAAAAATGGGAAAAAAATGGGGAAAACCAGCCCAAAAATGGGTTTGGGGACACACCTGTGTCTTTCCCTCCGCTCCCCTGCAGGTGCCTGAAGTGGACGGTGTGACCCCGCCCCCAATATGGCTGCCGTGGCCACACCCACAACATGGCTGCCGTGATGCCGCCCCAAAATGGCCGCCGTGAGCGCGTCTTGTTTTGTTCCGACCCTAAAAATGGCTGCCATGGCTCCACCCCTAAAGATGGCCACTGCGGTCCCACTCCAAGATGGCTGTCGTGACTCCACCCCCAATGTGGCCACACCCCCCAAATGACTGCCATGGCCACACCCCAAAGATGGCCACCATGGTCCCATCCCAAGATGGCTGCCCTGACCACACTCCCAAAATGGCTGCCGTGGCCACACCCCCAATATGGCTGCCTGCAATGGCCACACCTCCAAGATGGCAGCCATGACCACACCCCCCAAAATGGCTGCCTGCCATGGCTCCACCCCCCAAATGGAAGCTATGACCACACCCCAAAGATGGCAGCCATAGCCACACCCTAATATGGCTGCCATGGCCACACCCCAAATATGGCAGCCATGTCCACGCCCACAAAATGGCCACCTCAGCCCCCGCCCACCCCCAATATGGCTGCCATTGCCATGCCCACAAAATGGCTGCCTCAGCCCCGCCCACCCCAAGATGGCTGCCATGGTTCCACCCCCAAAATGACATCTATGACCACACCCCCAATATGGCTGCTGTGGCCACGCCCACAAAATGGCCACCCCACCCCCCACCCCCCCCAAGATGGCTTCCATGGTTCCACCCCCAAGATGGCAGCCATGACCACACCCAAATATGGCAGCCATGACCACCCCCAATATGGCTGTCATTGCCACGCCCACAAAATGGCCGCCTCAGCCCCGCCCACCCCCAAGATGGCGGCCATGGTTCCACCCCCAAAATGACAGCTATGACTACACCCCCAATATGGCTGCTGTGGCCACGCCCACAAAATGGCCATCCCACCCCCCCCACCCCCCCCCAAGATGGCTGCCATGGTTCCACCCCCCAAGATGGCTGCCATGACCACACCCAAATATGGCAGCCATGACCACCCCCCAATATGGCTGCCATTGACACGCCCACAAAATGGCCGCCTCAGCCCCGCCCACCCCCGAGATGGCGGCCATGACCACACCCAAATATGGCAGCCCATGACCACACCCCCAATATGGCTGCCATAGGCATGCCCACAAAATGGCCGCCTCAGCCCCGCCCACTCCCCAAGATGGCTGCCATGGTTCCACCCCCAAAATGACAGCTATGATCACACCCCCAATATGGCTGCTGTGGCCACGCCCCCAAAATGGCCACCCCACCCTCCACCCCCCCCCAAGATGGCTGCCATGGTTCCACCCCCAAGATGGCTGCCATGACCACACCCAAATATGGCAGCCATGACCACACCCCCAATATGGCTGCCATGGCCACACCCCCAAAAATGGCCACCTCAGCCCCGCCCACCCCCAAGATGGCTGCCATGGTTCCACCCCCCAAAATGACAGCTATGACCACATCCCCAATATGGCTGCTGTGGCCACGCCCACAAAATGGCCACCCCACCCCCCCCAAGATGGCTGCCATGGTTCCACCCCCAAGATGGCTGCCATGACCACACCCCAAATATGGCAGCCATGACCACACCCCCAATATGGCTGCCATAGGCACGCCCACAAAATGGCCACCTCAGCCCCACCCACCCCCAAGATGGCTGCCATGACCACACCCAAATATGGCAGCCATGACCACCCCCCAATATGGCTGCCATAGGCATGCCCACAAAATGGCCGCCTCAGCCCCGCCCACCCCCAAGATGGCTGCCATGACCACACCCAAATATGGCAGCCATGACCACCCCCCAATATGGCTGCCATAGGCATGCCCACAAAATGGCTGCCTCAGCCCCGCCCACCCCAATATGGCTGCCATGGTTCCATCCCCAAAATGACAGCTATGACCACACCCCCAATATGGCTGCTGTGGCCACGCCCCCAAAATGGCCACCCCACCCCACCCACCCCCAAGATGGCTGCCATGGTTCCACCCCCAAGATGGCTGTCATGACCACACCCAAATATGGCAGCCATGACCACCCCCCAATATGGCTGCCATTGACACGCCCACAAAATGGCCACCCCACCCCACCCACCCCCAAGATGGCTGCCATGGTTCCACCCCCAAAATGACAGCTATGACCACACCCCCAATATGGCTGCTGTGGCCACGCCCACAAAATGGCCATCCCACCCCCCACCCCCCCCCAAGATGGCTGCCATGGTTCCACCCCCAAGATGGCAGCCATGACCACACCCAAATATGGCAGCCATGACCACACCCCCAATATGGCTGCCATTGCCACGCCCACAAAATGGCCGCCTCAGCCCCGCCCACCCCCAAGATGGCTGCCATGACCACACCCAAATATGGCAGCCATGACCACACCCCCAATATGGCTGCCATTGCCACGCCCACAAAATGGCCGCCTCAGCCCCGCCCACCCCCAAGATGGCGGCCGCCCCGTTTTAACCAAACTCCGCCTTTTTCCTACCAAAATCTTTGGGATCGACTTTATTTGGAGGGGGTGGGAGGAGCTACAGGGGAGGGGGCGGGGCCTGGGGGAGGGGGCGGGGCCTCGGGAATGGGGGGAAATCCGGGAAAATCGGGAAAAACTCCGGGAGAAACGAGCGGGAACTGCGGCCCCGCCCTCTGAGGGCGGAGCTTCGCCGCCATTGGACGGCGCCACCGGCCCAAGATGGCCGCCCTGGGCTCCGATTGGACGAACATCCCCTGAGGGCTCCGCCCCTTTGTGAGAGCTGGGATGCTATTGGCTGCTGGGGCTCCGCCCCAGGATCAAGCCACACCCACTAATGCCAGCCACGCCCACTTCTGGCTAAGCCACACCCCCTTTTAGGGCAAAGCCGCCCACAAATGCAAACCACGCCCATTTTGGGTCAAGCCCCACCCTCTCTGGCCCAAGCCCCGCCCCCACACCCCCTGTGTGCTGCCCAGGCTCCGCCTCCTGTGACGTCACCAGGCCGGGGTCCCTCGGCGGCCAATCGGCATTGGCTCCGCCCCTCGGGGGTGGGGCGTGGCCGCCTGCAGCTGCGGGGATAATGAGATGCAAATGAGCTGAGAAGTGGACAGGTGAACGGAAGGGGGTGGGTGTGGCCAGGAGAGGGGCGTGGCCAGGGGAGGGTGTGGTCAGTGTCTCTTGGGGTGGGGCTCACCAGGTGGGCGTGTCCCTGCTTATCTGGTGGGCGTGGCCATTGGGGGCGGGGTTAATGTCCATTCCCAAGTGTTGGGCGTGGCTCAATGTGGGCGGGGCTTATATACTTCCTCAGCTATGGGTGTGGCCCGTGGGGGCGTGGTTTACATCCCTGCTCACTCGGTGGGTGGGGCTCAATGGGGCGGGGTTTATCATGGTGGGCGTGGCCTGCTCACCTGGTGGGCGGGGCTGCCTGGGGCGGAGTTTCTGCCCTTTCCAACCCAATGGGCGTGGCCCGAGGGGGCGGGGCTTACATCCCTGCTCTCCGCATGGGTGGAGCTCAATGGGGGCAGGGTTTATCTGGGTGGGTGTGGCCCTCTCACCTGGGGGCGGGGTTTGTGCCCTTTCTAACCCAATGGGTGTGACCCGAGGGGGCGGGGCTTACATCCCTGCTCTCCGCATGGGTGGAGCTCAATGGGGGCAGGGTTTCTCTGGGTGGGTGTGGCCCTCTCACCTGGGGGCGGGGTTTGTGCCCTTTCTAACCCAATGGGCGTGGCTCGAGGGGGCGGGGCTTACATCCCTGCTCTCCGCATGGGTGGAGCTCAATGGGGGCGGGGTTTCTCTGGGTGGGTGTGGCCCTCTCACCTGGGGGCGGGGTTTCTGCCCTTTCTAACCCAATGGGTGTGGCCTGAGGGGGCGGGACTTACATCCCTGCTCTCTGCATGGGTGGGGCTCAATGGGGCGGGGTTTCTCTGGCTGGGCGTGGCCTTCTGACATGGTGGGCGGGGCTGTCTGAGGGCGGGGTTTATGCCCTTTCAAACCCAGTGGGTGTGGCCCATTGAGGGCGGGGCTTACATCCCTGCTCTCTGCATGGGCGGGGCTCAATGGGGGCGGGGTTTCTCCCTGTGGGCGTGGCCTGCTCACCTGGTGGGCGGGGCTATTTCAGCACCTGGCCCGGCCGCGCCTTCTCCAGCTTCCGGCGCCGCTCGGCCGGGATCTCGTCCAGGCTGATCCCGTGGTTGCTCGCACTGCGGGTTTGGGGCGTTTTGGGGATTTTTGGGATTTGGGGGATTGTTGGGGGATTTTGGGGATTTTTTGGGATTTGGGGATTTTTTGGGAGATTTTTCGAGGATTTTTTGGGGGAATTTTTTGAGGATTTTTTTGGGGATCCTCACCCCCCATCCCGTGGTTGCTCGCACTGCGGGTTTGGGGTGTTTTGGGGCGTTTTGGGGATTTTTTGGATTTTTTGGGATTTGGGGATTTTTCGAGGATTTTTTGGGGGATTTTTTGGGGTTTTTTGGGGATCCTCACCCCCATCCTGTGGCTGCTCACACTGTGGGTTTGGGGCATTTTGGGGCGTTTTGGGGATTTTGGGGGATTTTTTGGGGATCCTCACCCCCATCCTGCGGTTGCTCGCACTGTGGGTTTGGGGCATTTTGGGGCGTTTTGGGGATTTTTTGGGGATCCTCACCCCCATCCCGTGGCTGCTCGCACTGCGGGTTTGGGGCGTTTTGGGGCGTTTTGGGGATTTTTTTGGATTTTTTGAGATTTGGGGGATTTTTCGAGGATTTTTTGGGGTTTTTTGGGGATCCTCACCCCCATCCCGCGATTGCTCGCACTGCGGGTTTGGGGCTTTTTGGGGCGTTTTGGGTTTTTTGGGGATTTTGGGGGGATTTTTTGGGGATTTTTCAAGGATTTTTGGGGAGATTTTTGGGGATTTTTTGGGGATCCTCACCCCCATCCCGTGGTTGCTCACACTGTGGGTTTGGGGCATTTTGGGGCGTTTTGGGGATTTTTTGGGATTTTGGGGATTTTTCGAGGATTTTTTCGAGGATTTTTGGGGATCCTCACCCCCATCCCGCAGTTGCTCGCACGGCGGGTTTGGGGCATTTTGGGGCATTTTGGGGCATAACCCCTGACCCCACAGCAGCCCATAACCCCACTCACCCCATAACCCCATAACCCTTGACCCTATAACAGCCCCACAGCGGCCTCACTCACCCCATAACCCCATAACCCCATAGCCCCTGACCCTTTAACAGCCCCACAGCAGCCCCATAGTGACCCCAAACCCCACACCCCAAACCCAACCCCATAACCCCACTCACCCCATAACCCCATAACCCCTGACCCCATAGCAGCCCATAACCCCATAACCCCAAACCCCATAACCCCTGACCCTATAGCAGCCCCATAGCGACCCCATAACCCCACACCCGACCCCAAACCCCATAACCCCTGACCCTTTAACAGCCCCTCAGCGGCCCCCCTCACCCCATAACCCCAAACCCCACACCTGACCCCATAACCCCTGACCCCATAACCCCATAACCCCACACCCCATAACCCCTGACCCCATAACCCCTGACCCCACACCCCATAACCCCTGACCCCATAACCCCTGACCCCATCACCCTGACCTCATAACCCCTGACGCCATAACCCCATAACCCCTGACCCCATAACCCCTGACCCCATAACCCCTGACCCCATCACCCCTGACCCCATAACCCCTGACCCCTGACCCCACACCCCCACACCCCCTGACCCCATAACCCCTGACCCCACACCCCCTGACCCCTGACCCCACACCCCATAACCCCTGACCCCATAACCCCTGACCCCACACCCCCTGACCCCTGACCCCACACCCCATAACCCCTGACCCCATAACCCCTGACCCCACACCCCATAACCCCTGACCCCATAACCCGTGACCCCATAACCCCTGACCCCATAACCCCTGACCCCACACCCCATAACCCCTGACCCCATAACCCGTGACCCCATAACCCCTGACCCCATAACCCCTGACCCCATAACCCCTGACCCCATAACCCATAACCCCTGACCCCATAACCTGTGACCCTATAGCAGCCCCACAGCGACCCCATAACCCCACACCCTAAACCCGACCCCATATCACCCCTGACCCCATAACCCCTGACCCCTGACCCCCTGACCCCTAACCCCACACCCCTGACCCCACAGCGGCCGCACTCACCCCGGCAGGAGGTCGGGGGGGGTGGGGATGGGTTTGGTGAATCCCTCGCGGCCCACGAGCCAATAGGTGTCCTCCACGCCCTTACCCTGGGGGGACAGGTGGGGGACAGGTGGGGACAGGTGTGGGGTCAGCCAATAGGTGTCCTCCACGCCCTTACCCTAAAGGGGGGGACAGGTGTGGGGTCAGCCAGGTGTGGGGTCAGGGGTGGGGACAGGTGTGGGGTTAGTCAGGTGTGGGACAGGTGTGGGGTCAGCCAGGTGTGGGGTTAGTCAGGTGTGGGGTCAGTCAGGTGTGGGACAGGTGTGGGCACAGCCAATAGGTGTCCTCCACGCCCTTACCCGAAACAGGGGGACAGGTGTGGGACAGGTGTGGGGTCAGCCAGGTGTGGGGTCAGGTGTGGGGTCAGGGGTGGGCACAGCCAGTAGGTGTCCTCCACGCCCTTACCCTAAACGGGGGGGACAGGTGGGGACAGGTGTGGGGTCAGCCAGGTGTGGGACAGGTGGGGACAGGTGTGGGCACAGCCAATAGGTGTCCTCCACGCCCTTACCCTGGGGGGACAGGTGTGGGACAAGTGTGAGGTCAGTCAGGTGTGGGGTCAGCCAAGTGTGGGGTCAGTCAGGGGTGGGGACAGGTGTGGGCACAGCCAATAGGTGTCCTCCACGCCCTTACCCTGGGGGGACAGGTGTGGGGTCAGGTGTGGGGTCAGGGGTGGGGACAGGTGTGGGGTCAGGGGTGGGCACAGCCAATAGGTGTCCTCCACGCCCTTACCCTAAACGGGGGGACAGGTGTGGGGTCAGTCAGGTGTGGGGTCAGTCAGGTGTGGGGTCAGCCAGGTGTGGGGTCAGGGGTGGGGTCAGTCAGGGGTGGGGACAGGTGTGGGCACAGCCAATAGGTGTCCTCCACGCCCTTACCCTAAACGGGGGGACAGGTGGGGGACAGGTGTGGGGTCAGGAGTGGGCACAGCCAATAGGTGTCCTCCACGCCCTTACCCTAAAGGTGTGGGGTCAGCCAGGTGTGGGACAGGTGTGGGCACAGCCAATAGGTGTCCTCCACTCCCTTACCCTAAAGGGGGGGTCAGGTGTGGGGTCAGCCAGGTGTGGGGACAGGTGTGGGGTCAGTCAGGGGTGGGGTCAGTCAGGTGTGGGGTCAGGGGTGGGGTCAGTCAGGTGTGGGGTCAGGGGTGGGCACAGCCAATAGGTGTCCTCCACTCCCTTACCCTAAATGGGGGGACAGGTGGGGGACAGGTGGGGACAGGTGTGGGGTCAGTCAGGTGTGGGGTCAGCCAGGTGTGGGGTCAGGAGTGGGCACAGCCAATAGGTGTCCTCCACGCCCTTACCCTAAATGGGGGGACAGGTGGGGACAGGTGTGGGATCAGCCAGGTGTGGGGTCAGCCAGGTGTGGGGTCAGGTGTGGGGTCAGGTGTGGGCACAGCCAATAGGTGTCCTCTACGCCCTTACCCTGGGGGGACAGGTGGGGGACAGGTGTGGGGTCAGGTATAGGGTCAGGGGTGGGGTCAGCCAGGTGTGGGGTCAGTCAGGTGTGGGGTCAGTCAGGTGTGGGGTCAGGTGTGGGGTCAGCCAGGTGTGGGGTCAGGTGTGGGATCAGTCAGGTGTGGGCACAGCCAATAGGTGTCCTCCACGCCCTTACCCTAAACAGGGGGACAGGTGGGAGACAGGTGTGGGGTCAGTCAGGTGTGGGGACAGGTGTGGGGTCAGTCAGGGGTGGGACAGGTGTGGGGTCAGCCAGGTGTGGGGTCAGTCAGGTGTGGGGTCAGGTGTGGGCTGTATTTGGGGTCATTTTGGGCTGTATTTGGGGTTTCCCAGGCGGTTTTGGGCTGTATTTGGGGTTTTTCGGGTGTTTTTGGGGCGTTTTGGGGCCGTTTTGGGGTTTTCCAGGCTGTATTTGGGGTTTTCCAGGCTGTATTTGGGGTTTTCCAGGCTGTATTTGGGGTTTTTCGGGTGTTTTTGGGGCGTTTTGGGGCCGTTTCGGGCTCACCTTGAGCTCGGTCTTGCCGCGGATGTCGACCTTGAATCCCTCCTGCAGCGAGAGCAGGATGGCCACCGTGCGCTGGTTCACGTGGATGCGGTAGGCTGGGGGGACAGGGGGGTCAGGGACCCCCAAAAAACCCCAAAATCACCCCAAAATAACCCCAAAAAACCCAAAAATTACCCCAAAAAACCCCAAAATTACCCCAAAAACCCCATGGATCCTAAAAAACCCCAAAAAGCCCCAAAATCCCCATAACTGACCCCAACCCCGCAGCCCCCCCACAGCGCTGGGTCACGTGGATGCGGTAGGCTGGGGGGACAGAGGGGTTAGAGACCCCCCAAAAAAACCCCAAAATCACCCCAAAATAACCCCAAAAAAACCCAAAAATTACCCCAAAAAACCCCCATGGATCCTAAAAAACCCAAAAAAAAACCCCCAAAATCAAACCCCCCAAAGAACCCCCAAAGCCCTCGATGGGCCGTGTCCCCCTGTCCTGTGTCCCCTGTCCCCTCCCAGTGTCCCCTGTCCCCTCCCAGTGTCCCCTTCCCCTGTCCCTGTCCCAGTGTCCCTTCCTGGTGTCCCCAGCCGTGTGCCCTGTCCCTGTCCTGTGTCTGTGTCCCCTGTCCCTGTCCCTGTCCCCAGCCGTGTCCCCTGTCCTCATCACTGTCCCCTCCCCCTGTCCCAGTGTCCCCTCCCCGTGTCCCCAGCTGTGTCCCCTGTCCCTGTCCTGTGTCTGTGTCCCCTGTCCCCCTCCCAGTGTCCCCTTCCCGGTGTCCCCAGCCATGTCCCCTGTCCCCATCACTGTCCCCTGTGCCTGTCCCCATCACTGTCCCCTCCCCCTGTCCCCTCCCAGTGTCCCCTCCCGGTGTCCCCAGCTGTGTCCCCTGTCCCTGTCCTGTGTCCCCTGTCCCCTCCCAGTGTCCCCTGTCCCCTCCCAGTGTCCCCTCCTGGTGTCCCCAGCTGTGTCCCCCTGTCCCTGTCCTGTGTCTGTGTCCCCTGTCCCCTCCCCCTGTCCCCTCCCAGTGTCCCCTTCCCGGTGTCCCCAGCCGTGTCCCCTGTCCTGTGTCTGTGTCCCCTGTCCCTGTCCCTGTCCCCAGCCGTGTCCCCTGTCCCCATCACTGTCCCCTCCCCGTGTCCCTTCCTGGTGTCCCCAGCTGTGTCCCCTGTCCCTGTCCTGTGTCTGTGTCCCCTGTCCCCTCCCAGTGTCCCCAGCCATGTCCCTGGTCCCCATCACTGTCCCTTCCCCATGTCTCTTCCTGGTGTCCCCAGCCGTGTCCCCTGTTCCCTCCCCGGTGTCCCCTGTCCCCTGTTGGTGTCCTGTCCCCGTGTCCCCTGTCCCCAGCCGTGTCCCCTGTCCCTGTCCCCTGGGGGTGTCACTCACACAGCCCGGTGGGCTCCATGCGTGACGCGGTGTTGACGGTGTCCTGTCCCTGTCCCCCTGTCCCCATCCCTGTCCCCTGTCTGTGTCCCCAGCTGTGTCCCCACCCCTGTCCCCTCGGCGTGTCCCCTGTGTCCCCTGTCCCTGTCCCCTCGGGGTGTCACTCACGCAGCCCGGTGGGCTCCATGCGTGACGCGGTGCTGACGGTGTCCTGTCCCTGTGTCCCCTCCTCGTGTCCCGGTGTCCCCTCCCCATGTCCCCTGTCCCCTCGGGGTGTCCCCTGTCCCTGTCCCCTCCCGGTGTCCCCTGTCCCTGTCCCCTCCCGGTGTCCCCTGTCCCTGTCCCCTCCCCATGTCCCCTGTCCCCTCGGGGTGTCCCCTGTCCCTGTCCCCTCGGGGTGTCCCCTGTCCCTGTCCCCTCCCGGTGTCCCCTGTCCCCTCCCGGTGTCCCCTGTCCCCTCCCGGTGTCCCCTGTCCCCTGGGGGTGTCACTCACACAGCCCGGTGGACTCCATGCGTGACGCGGTGCTGACGGTGTCCTGTCCCTGTCCCCTCCCCGTGTCCCCTGTCCCCTCCCCATGTCCCCTGTCCCCTCGGGGTGTCCCCTGTCCCTGTCCCCTCGGGGTGTCCCCTGTCCCCTCCCAGTGTCCCCTGTCCCCTGGGGGTGTCACTCACACAGCCCGGTGGACTCCATGCATGACGCGGTGTTGACGGTGTCCTGTCCCTGTCCCCTCCCCGTGTCCCCTGTCCCCTCGGGGTGTCCCCTGTCCCTGTCCCCTCGGGGTGTCCCCTGTCCATGTCCCAGTGACCCCTGTCCCTGTCCCCTCGGGGTGTCACTCACACAGCCCGGTGGACTCCATGCGTGACGCGGTGCTGACGGTGTCCCCTATCCCTCTGTCCCCATCCCTGTCCCCTGTACCCTGTCCCCTCCTGGTGTCCCCTGTCCCTGCCCCCTCCCCATGTCCCCTGTCCCCTCGGGGTGTCCCCTGTCCCTGTCCCCTCGGGGTGTCCCCTGTCCCCTGGGGGTGTCCCCTGTCCCTTCCCGGTGTCCCCTGTCCCTGTCCCCTCCCCATGTCCCCTGTCCCCTCGGGGTGTCCCCTGTCCATGTCCCCTCGGGGTGTCCCCTGTCCCCAGCCGTGTCCCCTGTCC
The DNA here is from genome assembly GCF_027477595.1 of Haemorhous mexicanus. Lineage (NCBI taxonomy): Eukaryota > Metazoa > Chordata > Aves > Passeriformes > Fringillidae > Haemorhous > Haemorhous mexicanus. The sequence continues at coordinate 14,779 of NW_026776001.1, forward strand.
ATGTCCCCTCGGGGTGTCCCCTGTCCCTGTCCCCTCCCCATGTCCCCTGTCCCTGTCCCCTCGGGGTGTCCCCTGTCCCCTGGGGGTGTCACTCACGCAGCCCGGTGGACTCCATGCGTGACGCGGTGTTGACGGTGTCCCCGAACAGGCAGTACCGGGGCATGGTCAGCCCCACCACACCCGCCACGCACGGCCCTGGGGGCGGGGCCACAGGGGGCGTGGTCACAAAGGGGCAGGGTCACAAAGGGGCGGGGGTCACAAAGGGGCGTGGTCACAAAGGGGCGGGGTCACAAAGGGGCGGGGTCACAAAGGGGCGGGGTCATGGAAGGGGTTGGGTCAACAGGGGATGAGCATTGAGTGTTGGCCAATGAGTTGGGTGTGGCCAAGGGGGCGTGGCCAAGTTGGGTGTGGCCAATGAGGGTGTGGTTGAAGTGGGTGTGGTCTTTGGGGCGTGTCCTAGAAAGGGAGTGGCCCAAATGGATCCAATGGGTTGCGACTGTGTTGAGCGTTGGCCAAGCTGGGCGTGGCTAAGAAGGGGTGTGGCCATTGAGCGTTGGCCAAGCTGGGCGTGGCCAAGAAGGGGTGTGGCCATTGAGCGTTGGCCAAGCTGGGCGTGGCTAAGAAGGGGTGTGGCCATTGAGCGTTGGCCAAGCTGGGCGTGGCCAAGAAGGAGTGAGGCCATTGACCGTTGGCCAAGCTGGGCGTGGCCAAGTTGGGTGTGGCCATTGAGCATTGGCCAAGTTGGGCGTGGCCAAGTGGAGTGTGACCATTGACCATTGGCCAAGCTGGGCGTGGCTATTGAGCATTGGCGAAATTGGGCGTGGCCAAGTTGGGTGTGGCCATTGAGCATTGGCCAAGTTGGGCGTGGCCAAATTGGGCGTGGCCATTGAGCATTGGCAAAATTGGGCGTGGCCAAGTTGGGTGTGGCCATTGAGCATTGGCGAAATTGGGCGTGGCCAAGAAGGGGTGTGGCCATTGAGCATTGGCCAAGTTGGGCGTGACCAATAAGGGGCGTGCCCACTGATCAAACCCAAGGTGGGCGTGGCCTTTAAGGGCATGACCAGTGGGCGTGGCCACCACCTCACAACCACCAGCCCCCACCCAACACCGCCCACTGACCATTGGCCAAGGCGCCATCACCCAACCTTTGACCAACCCACAGGGTGTGGCCGGGGCGAGGCCGGGGCGTGGCCGAGGCAGCCAATGGGGCGCGGGGGGCGGGGCCGTACCTGAGTGCAGCCCGATGCGGATGCGCACGGGCACCTCGGGCATGTGGCGCATCTTGAAGGTGCCGACGGAGCTGAGGATGTCCAGGGACATGTTGGCGATCTCGCCGGCGTGCCGGTTGCCGTTGCGCTTGGGCAGCCCCGAGGCCACCATGTAGGCGTCGCCGATGGTCTCCACCTGGCCGGCAGGGGGGCGGGGTGAGGGGTGGACACGCCCACCTGAGAGCTCGGGGGGGGGGGGGGCAGGGTCTTTGTGTGGTGGGTGTGGCCGTTGTTGGTGGCCAATGGTAAGGGCGGGGCTTGGATCACCATGGGGCCACCTTGAGCAGCTCCATGGGGTCACCTTGACCCCTTGACCATGGCCATGAGGTCACCTTGAGCATCTCCATGGGGTCACCTTGACCATGGCCAGGAGGTCACCTTGAGCAGCTCCATGGGGCCACCTTGACCCCTTGAGCATGGCCATGAGGTCACCTTGACCATGACCATGGGGTCACCTTGACCATGGCCATGAGGTCACCTTGGGCATCTCCATGAGGTCACCTTGACCATGGCCATGAGGTCACCTTGAGCATGGCCAGGAGGTCACCTTGACCGTGACCATGAAGTCACCTTGACCAGGCCCATGAGGTCACCTTGGGCATCTCCATGACGTCACCTTGACCATGGCCATGAGGTCACCTTGACCACAGCCATGAGGTCACCTTGACCATGGCCAGGAGGTCACCTTGACCATGGCCATGAGGTCACCTTGGGCATCTCCAGGAGGTCACCTTGACCATGGCCAGGAGGTCACCTTGACCATGGCCATGAGGTTGCCTTGACCAGGCCCATGAGGTCACCTTGGGCATCTCCATGACGTCACCTTGACCATGGTCATGAGGTCACCTTGAGCATCTCCATGAGGTCACCTTGACCATGGCCAGGAGGTCACCTTGAGCATGGCCAGGAGGTCACCTTGACCATGACCATGAGGTCACCTTGGGCATCTCCATGGGGTCACCTTGACCATGGCCAGGAGGTCACCTTGAGCATGGCCAGGAGGTCACCTTGACCATGACCATGAGGTTGCCTTGACCAGGCCCATGAGGTCACCTTGACCATGGCCATGAGGTCACCTTGGGCATCTCCATGAGGTCACCTTGACCATGACCATGAGGTCACCTTGACCATGGCCATGAGGTCACTTTGAGCAGCTCCATGGAACCACCTTGACCATGGCTATGAGGTTACCTTGACCATGGCCAGGAGGTCACCTCTAGAGGTCCATGGGGCCACCTTGACCATGACCATGGGGCCACCTTGACTCTGGCCACCATTGCCATGGTCATCTTGTAGCCACCACCAATGACCCCATCCCCCACCCTGAGATGTCCACCTATGACCTCATGACCACCATGACCATGGCCACCACCTTGTAGCCACCACCACTGACCCCAACCCCCACACTGAGATGACCACCCATGACCTCATGACCACCACGACCATCCGTGGTCACCACTAATGACCCCAACCCCCACCCTGAGGATCTCCAAGGATCACCTATGACCTCATGACCACCGTGACCAGCCGTGGTCACCTTGTAGACCATGGCCACCACCTTGACCATGGCTACCACCTTGTAGCCACCACCTCTGACCCCAACCCCCACCCTGAGGTGACCCCCCATGACCTCACGACCACCACGACCACCCGTGGTCACCTTGTAGACCATGACCACCACCATGACCATGGCCACCATCTTGTAGCCACCACCACTGACCCCAACCCCCACCCTGAGGTGTCCACCCATGACCTCATGACCACCGTGACCACTCGTGGTCACCACTAATGACCACAACCCCCACCCTGAGATGACCCCCCATGACCCCATGACCACTGTGACCATCCATGGTCACCACCACTGACCCCAACCCCCACCCTGAGGTGACCCCCCATGACCTCATGACCACTGTGACCAGTCATGGTCACCTTGTAGACCATGGCCACCACCTTGACCATGGCCACCACCTTGTAGCCACCACCTCTGACCCCAACCCCCACCCTGAGGTGTCCACCCATGACCTCACGACCACCACGACCATCCGTGGTCACCATCAATGACCCCAACCCCCACCCTGAGATGACCCCCCATGACCTCATGACCACCACGACCATCCGTGGTCACCACCAATGACCCCAACCCCCACCCTGAGGTGTCCACCCATGACCTCATGACCACCATGACTGGCCGTGGTCACCACCTCTGACCCCAACCCCCACCCTGAGGTGACCCCCATGACCCCGTGACCACTGTGACCATCTGTGGTCACCACCAATGACCCCAACCCCCACCCTGGGATGACCACCCTATGACCTCATGACCTCCGTGACTAGCTGTGGTCACCTTGTAGACCATGGCCACCACCTTGACCATGGCCACCATCTTGTAGCCACCACCTCTGACCCCAACCCCCACCCTGAGGTGTCCACCCATGACCTCATGACCACCGTGACCACCCGTGGTCACCACTAATGACCACAACCATCCATCCTGAGGATCTCCAAGGATCACCTATGACCTCATGACCACCATGACCAACCGTGGTCACCTTGTAGACCATGGCCACCACCTTGACCATGGCCACCACCTTGACCATGGCCACCACCTTGTAGCCACCACCTCTGACCCCAACCCCCACCCTGAGGTGTCCACCCATGACCTCACGACCACCGTGACCACCCGTGGTCACCTTGTAGCCACCACTAGTGACCCCAACCCCCACCCTGAGGTGTCCACCTATGACCTCATGGCCACCATGACCAGCTGTGGTCACCACCACTGACCCCAACCTCCATCCTGAGGTGACCCCCCATGACCTCACGACCACCACGACCACCCGTGGTCACCTTGTAGACCATGACCACCACCTTGACCATGGCCACCACCTTGTAGCCACCACCTCTGACCCCAACCCCCACCCTGAGGTGACCCCCCATGACCTCATGACCACCACGACCACCCGTGGTCACCTTGTAGACCATGGCCACCACCATGACCATGGCCACCACCTTGTAGCCACCATCAATGACCCCAACCTCCACCCTGAGGTGACCTCCCATGACCCCACGACCACCGTGACCACCCGTGGTCACCACTAATGACCACAACCCCCACCCTGAGGTGTCCTCCCATGACCCCACGACCACCGTGACCACCCGTGGTCACCTTGTAGACGTCGTGGGAGCCGATGATGGCGTCGAAGAGGGTGTAGAGGTCGTTGAGCAGGTCCACCACCTCGATGGGCTCGCTCATGGCCGAGATGGTGGTGAAGCCCACGATGTCGCTGAAGTACAGCGTCACCTCCTCGAAGTACTCGGGCTCCACCGGCGTCCCCATCTTCAGCGCCTCGGCCACCGACCTGCCCGGGGGTCAGCGGGGTCACCCGGGGGTCAGCGGGGTCACCCGGGGGGCAGCGGGGTCACCCGGGGGGCAGCGGGGTCACCCGGGGGGCAGCAGGGTCACCCGGGGGGCAGCGGGGTCACCCGGGGGGCAGCGGGGTCACCCGGGGGTCAGCGGGGTCACCCGGGGGTCAGCCAGGCCGGACACGGGGGCTCGGTGGGCAGGGAGTGGACAGGGTGGCCACTGGAGCTTCTGGTGACCCGTGGGGGTCAGTGGGTCAGGGCTGACCATGGGGTCACCAAGGGTCACTTTGACCCATAGATCTGGAGAGGTCTCCAAAGGTCAAGGCTGACCACAAGGGTCACCAAGGGTCACCTTGACCACAGGTCTGGAGGGGTCAGTGGGTCAGGGCTGACCATGGGGGTCACCAAGAGTCACTTTGACCACATGTCTGGAGGGGTCTCCAAGGGTCAGGGCTGACCACAAGGGTCACCAAGGGTCACCTTGACCACAGGTCTGGAGGGGTCAGTTGGTCAAGGTTGACCATGGGGGTCCCCAAGGGTCACCTTGACCCATAGCTCTGGGTGGGTCAGTGGGTCAAGGTTGACCATGGGGGTCACCAAGGGTCACTTGGACCATCTGCTGACCCATAGCTCTGGAGGGGTCAGTGGGTCAGGGTTGACCATGGGGGTCACCAAGGATCACTTTGACCACAGGTCTGGAGGGGTCTCCAAGGGTCAGGGTTGACCACAGAGGTCACCAATGGTCACTTTGGCCATCTGGTGACCCCTAGGTCTGGAGGGGTCTCCAAGGGTCAGGGTTGACCATGGGAGTCACCAAGGGTCACTTGGACCATCTGCTGACCCATAGCTCTGGAGGGGTCAGTGGGTCAAGGTTGACCACAGGGTCACCAAGGGTTACTTTGACCACAGCTCTGGGTGGGTCAGTGGGTCAAGGTTGACCATGGGGGTCATCAAGGGTCACTTTGGCCATCTGGTGACCCCTAGGTCTGGAGGGGTCTCCAAGGGTCAAGGTTGACCACAGGGTCACCAAGGGTCACTTTGGCCACAGGTCTGGAGGGGTCAGTGGGTCAAGGTTGACCATGGGGGTCACCAAGGGTCACTTGGACCATCTGCTGACCCCTAGGTCTGGGTGGGTCAGTGGGTCAGGGCTGACCATGGGGGTCACCAAGGGTCACTTTGACCACAGGTCTGGAGGGGTCAGTGGGTCAGGGTTGACCATGGGGTCACCAAGGGTCACTTTGACCACATGTCTGGAGGGGTCTCCAAGGGTCAGGGTTAACCACAAGGGTCACCAAGGGTCACCTTGACCACAGGTCTGGAGGGGTCAGTGGGTCAAGGTTGACCATGGGGTCACCAAGGGTCACTTGGACCACAGGTCTGGAGGGGTCTCCAAGGGTCAAGGTTGACCATGGGGGTCACCAAGGGTCACTTGGACCATCTGCTGACCCATAGCTCTGGGTGGGTCAGTTGGTCAAGGTTGACCAAGGGGTCACCAAGGGTCACTTTGGCCATCTGCTGACCCCTAGGTGTGGAGGGGTCTCCAAGGGTGAAGGCTGACCACAAGGGTCACCAAGGGTCACTTGGGCCATCTGCTGACCCATAGCTCTGGAGGGGTCAGAGGGTCAAGGTTGACATGGGGTCACCAAGGGTCACTTTGACCCCTAGGTCTGGAGGGGTCTCCAAGGGTCAGGGCTGACCATGGGGGTCACCAAGGGTCACTTTGACCATCTGCTGACCCTTAGCTCTGGAGGGGTCAGTGGGTCACTTTGACCATGGGGGTCACCAAGGGTCACTTTGACCACAGGTCTGGAGAGGTCTCCAAGGGTCAGGGCTGACCACGGGGTCACCAATGGTCACCTTGACCACAGGTCTGGGTGGGTCAGTGGGTCAGGGTTGACCATGGGGGTCACCAAGGGTCACTTGGACCATCTGCTGACCCCTAGGTCTGGAGGGGTCTCCAAGGGTCAGGGCTGACCATGGGGGTCACCAAGGGTCACTTAGACCATCTGCTGACCCCTAGGTCAAGGGGTCAAGGTTGAGTGTCCACCTCGGTCAAGGGGTCAAGGCTGGCCCTAATCTGTCCGCAGTGACCACCTCGACCTTCTGCTGCCCCATACCTCAGGGTGGGGTCAGTGGGTCAAGGCTGGGTGGGGTCAGTGGGTCAAGGCTGGGTGGGGTCAGTGGGTCAAGGCTGGGTGGGGTCAGTGGGTCAAGGCCGACCCCAAACTTCTCCTGGTGGTCCACCTTGACCTGTCCTGCCCCATAGGTCCAGGGAGTGGTCAGTGGGTCAAGGCTGACCCCAACCTTCTCCTGGTGACCACCCCTGACCTCTCCTGCCCCACAGATCTGGGTGGGGTCAGTGGGTCAAGGCCGACCCCAAACTTCTCCTGATGACCACCCCTGTCCTCTCTTGCCCCACAGATCTGGGTGGGGTCAGTGGGTCAGGGCTGACCCCAAGCTTCTCCTGGTGGTCCACCTTGACCTCTCTTGCCCCATAGGTCCAGGGAGTGGTCAGTGGGTCAAGGCTGACCCCAACTTTCTCCTGGTGACCCCCATTGTCCTCTCCTGCCCCACAGCCCCACCATTGTCCTCTCCTGCCCCATAGGTCCAGGGAGTGGTCAGTGGGTCAAGGCTGACCCCAAACTTCTCCTGGTGACCCCCGTTGTCCTCTCCTGCCCCACAGCCCCACCATTGTCCTCTCCTGCCCCATAGGTCCAGGGAGTGGTCAGTGGGTCAAGGCTGACCCCAAGCTTCTCCTGGTGGTCCACCTTGACCTCTCTTGCCCCATAGGTCCAGGGAGTGGTCAGTGGGTCAAGGCTGACCCCGAACTTTTCCTGGTGACCCCCATTGTCCTCTCCTGCCCCACAGACCTGGGTGGGGTCAGTTGGTCAGTGCTGACCCCAAACTTCTCCTGGTGGTCCACCTTGACCTGTCCTGCCCCATAGGTCCAGGGAGTGGTCAATGGGTCAAGGCTGACCCCAAACTTCTCCTGGTGACCCCCATTGTCCTCTCCTGCCCCACAGCCCCACCATTGTCCTCTCCTGTCCCATAGGTCCAGGGAGTGGTCAGTGGGTCAAGGCTGACCCAAGACTTCTCCTGGTGGTCCACCTTGACCTCTCCTGCCCCACAGATCTGGGTGGGGTCAATGGGTCAAGGCTGGGTGGGGTCAGTGGGTCAAGGCTGACCCCGAACTTCTCCTGGTGACCCCCATTGTCCTCTCCTGCCCCACAGCCCCACCATTGTCCTCTCCTGCCCCACAGATCTGAGTGGGGTCAGTGGGTCAAGGCTGACCCCAAAGTTCTCCTGGTGACCACCCCTGTCCTCTCCTGCCCCACAGATCTGGGTGGGGTCAGTAGCTCAAGACCCCCAAACTCTCCTGCCCCGTTGTCCTCTCCTGCCCCACAGCTCAGCCCAGCTCACCACCTGAAGCTCCCTCCACCCCACACCTCCCCATGGGGTGACACCACCCACCACCCCCGGACCCCCCCAGCCCCCCAGGGTGACCCACGGCGGCAGCATCTGGGTCAGGAGCTTGTCGGTCTTCTGCTTCTCGATCTCCAGCTCCTCGGTCCTCTCGCGGATCAGGTCCTCCAGGTTGCTGCTGTACTGCTCCAGCATGCGCAGCATCGAGTCGATGATGTTGGTCTTGCGGCCCTTGTTGATGCCCTTGAACTGCGGGGAGAACCCGTGCAGACACCATGGAGACCCGTGGAGACACCATGGAGACCCGTGGAGACACCATGGAATTCCATGGAACCCCATGGAGACCCGTGGAGACCCCATGGAACCTCATGGAGACCCCAAGGAACCCCATGGACACACCATGGAGACCCGTGGAGACACCATGGAATTCCATGGAACCCCATGGAGACACCATGGAACCTCATGGAGACCCCATAGAATTCCATGGAACCCCATGGAGACACCATGCAACCTCATGGAGACCCCATAGAATTCCATGGAACCCCATGGAGACACCATGCAACCTCATGGAGACCCCACAGAACCCCATGGAGACCCCATAGAACCTCATGGAACCCCTGGAGACACCATGGAAACCCCATGGAATTCCATGGAACCTCTTGGAACCCCGTGGAGATCCCATGGAAACCCCACAGAACCCCATGGAGATCCCATAGAACCTCATGGAAACCCCATGGAGACCCCATAGAACCTCATGGAAGCCCATGGAGACCCCATAGAACCTCATGGAAGCCCATGGAACCCCATAGAACCCCACAGAATTCCATGGAACCCCCTGGAGACCCCATAGAACCTCATGAAACCTCCTGAGACACGATGGAACCCCGTGGAGACCCCAAGGAACCCCATGGAAACACCACAGAATTCCATGGAAACCCCATGGAGACCCCATAGAACCTCATGGAAGCCCATGGAACACCAAGGAACCCCACGGAACCCCACAGAGGCCCACGGGGTCGATGATGTTGGTCTTGCAGCCCTTGTTGATGCCCTTGAACTGCGGGGAGAACCCGTGGAGACACCATGGAGACCCGTGGAGACACCATAGAATTCCATGGAACCCCATGGAGACACGTGGAGACCCCAAGGAACCTCATGGAGACACCATAGAATTCCAGTGAACCCCATGGAGACACCATGGAACCTCATGGAGACACGTGGAGACTCCAAGGAACCTCATGGAGACCCCATAAAATTCCATGGAACCCCATGGAGACCCCAAGGAACCTCATGGAGACCCCATAGAACCCCATGGAGACCTCATAGAACCTCATGGAACCCCTGGAGACACCATGGAAACCCCATGGAATTCCATGGAACCTCTTGGAACCCCGTGGAGATCCCATGGAAACCCCACAGAACCCCATGGAGATCCCATAGAACCTCATGGAAACCCCATGGAGACCCCATAGAACCCCACAGAATTCCATGGAACCCCCTGGAGACCCCATAGAACCTCATGGAACCTCCTGAGACACCATGGAACCCCATGGAGACCCCAAGGAACCCCATAGAAACACCACAGAATTCCATGGAAACCCCATGGAGACACCATGCAACCTCATGGAGACCCCATAGAACCCCATGGAGACCCCATAGAACCTCATGGAACCTCCTGAGACACGATGGAACCCCGTGGAGACACCATGGAACCCCATGGAGACCCCAAGGAACCCCATGGAAACACCACAGAATTCCATGGAAACCCCATGGAGTCCCCATAGAACCTCATGGAAGCCCATGGAACACCAAGGAACCCCACGGAACCCCACAGAGGCCCACGGGGTCGATGATGTTGGTCTTGCAGCCCTTGTTGATGCCCTTGAACTGCGGGGAGAACCCGTGGAGACACCATGGAGACCCGTGGAGACACCATAGAATTCCATGGAACCCCATGGAGACCCGTGGAGACCCCAAGGAACCTCATGGAGACACCATAGAATTCCATGGAACCCCATGGAGACACGTGGAGACACCATGGAGACCCGTGGAGACACCATGGAATTCCATGGAACCCCATGGAGACCCGTGGAGACCCCAAGGAACCTCATGGAGACACCATAGGATTCCAGTGAACCCCATGGAGACCCCATGGAACCTCATGGAACCCCATGGAACCCCATGGAACCTCATGGAACCTCCTGGAGACCCCATGGAACCTCCTGGAGACACCATGGAACCCCATGGAAACCCCACAGAATTCCATGGAACCCCATGGAGACCCCATAGAACCTCATGGAACCCCGAGGAACCCCATGGAAACCCATAGAATTCCATGGAAACCCATGGAGACCCCATGGAACCCCATAGAATTCCATGGAACCCCATGGAGACACGTGGAGACACCATGGAATTCCATGGAACCCCATGGAGACCCGTGGAGACCCCATGGAACCTCCTGGAGACCCCAAGGAACCCCATGGACACACCATGGAGACCCGTGGAGACCCCATGGAACCTCATGGAACCTCCTAGGGACACCATGGAACCCCATGGAAACACCATAGAATTCCATGGAACCCCATGGAGACCCCATAGAACCTCATAGAACCCCATAGAACCTCACGGAAACCCCATGGAACCCCATGGAGACCCATGGAGACCCCATGGAAACCCCACAGAATTCCATGGAACACCATGGAATGCCCTGGAGACACCATGGAGACCCATGGAGACCCCAAGGAACCCCATGGAAACCCCACAAAATTCCATGGAACCGCATGGAGACCCCATAGAACCTCATGGAACCCCAAGGAACCCCATGGAGACCTCATAGAACCTCATGGAAGCCCATGGAAGCCGATGAAACCCCATAGAATTCCATGCAACCCCATGGAGACACCATAGAACCTCATGGAACCTCCTGGAGACACCATGGAACCCCGTGGAGACACCATGGAACCCCATGGAGACCCCATGGAACCCCATGGAAGCCCTGGAGACACCATGGAACCCCATGGAACCCCATGGAGACCCATGGGACCCTGTGGAAACCCCGTGGAATTCCATGGAACCCCATGGAACACCATAGAACCTCATGGAACCCCCTGGAACCTCATGGAAACCGCATGGAATTCCGTGGAACCCTATGGAGACCCCATGGAACCTCATGGAACCCCATGTAAACCTCATGGAACCCCATGGAGAGCCCATGGAGACCCCATGGAGATCCCATAGAACCTCATGGAACCCCTGGAGACACCATAGAACCTCATGGAACCCCATAGAATCCCATAGAACCCCCTGGAGACCCCATGGAACCTCATAGAACCTCATGGAACCCCATGGAGACCCCATGGAATTCCATGGAACCCCCTGGAGACACCATGGAACCCCAAGGAACCCCATGGAATTACATGGAACCCTATGGAGACCCCATAGAACCCCAAGGAACCCCCTGGAGACCCCATGGAACCTCATGGAGACCCCAAGGAGCCCCATGGAGACCCCACTGAATTCCATGGAACCCCATGGAGACCCCATGGGACCTCATGGAGACCCCCATGGAACCCTCTGGAACCCCCTGGAGACACCATGGAACTCCGTGGAACCCCCACAGAATTCCATGGAACCTCATGGAGACCCCCTGGAGACCCCCTGGAACCTCTTGGAACCCCATAGAACCCCATGGAATTCCATGGAAACCCCGTGGAACCCCACAGAGACCCATGTGGGTCTCACCTGTCCCAGGTGGGTCTCACCTGGTCGAACACCTGGTCGGTGGTGGGTCTCTTCTCGGGCTGCTCGCTCCAGCCCACACTGGTTCTATCACCCCATACCTGTCTCACCAGTCCCATACCTGTCCCATACCTGTCCCAGGTGTGTCCCACCTGTGCAGGTGTCTCACCTGGTCGAACACCTGGTCGATGGTGGGCCGTTTCTCGGGCTGCTCGCTCCAGCCCATACTAGTCCCATACTGGTTCCCTCACCCCATACCTGTCCCATACCTGTCCCAGTGTCCCATACCTGTCCCAGATGTGTCCCACCTGTCCCACCTGTCCAGGTGAGTCTCACCTGGTCGAACACCTGGTCGATGGTGGGTCTCTTCTCGGGCTGCTCGCTCCAGCCCATACTGGTCCCATACTGGTTCCCTCACCCCATACCTGTCCCATACCTGTCCCGTGTGTCCCACCTGCGCAGGTGTCTCACCTGGTCGAACACCTGGTCGATGGTGGGCCGTTTCTCGGGCTGCTCGCTCCAGCCCACAGCAGTCCCAGTGTCCCATACCTGTCCCATACTTGTCCCATACCTGTCCCAGGTGTGCAGGTGTCTCACCTGGTCAAACACCTGGTCGATGGTGGGTCTCTTCTCGGCCTGCTCGCTCCAGCCCACACTGGTTCTATCACCCCAGACCGGTCCCATACCTGTCCCATACCTGTCCCATACCTGTCCCAGGTGTGTCCCACCTGCGCAGGTGAGCTCACCTGGTCGAACACCTGGTCGGTGGTGGGTCTCTTCTCGGGCTGCTCGCTCCAGCCCACACCAGTCCCATACTGGTCCCATACCTGTCTCACCTGTCCCATACCTGTCCCAGTGTCCCATACCTGTCCCATACCCGTCCCACCTGCGCAGGTGTCTCACCTGGTCGAACACCTGGTCGATGGTGGGCCGTCTCTCGGGCTGCTCGCTCCAGCCCATTCTGGTCTCACCTGTCCCATACCTGTCCCATACCTGTCCCATACCTGTCCCAGGTGTGTCCCACCTGTGCAGGTGTCTCACCTGGTCGAACACCTGGTCGATGGTGGGCCATTTCTCGGGCTGCTCGCTCCAGCCCATACTGGTCTCACCAGTCCCAGACCTGTCCCATACCTGTCCCAGGTGTGTCCCACCTGTGCAGGTGTCTCACCTGGTCGAACACCTGGTCGATGGTGGGTCTCTTCTCGGGCTGCTCACTCCAGCCCACACTGGTTCTATCACCCCAGACCTGTCTCACCAGTCCCATACCTGTCCCAGTGTCCCATACCTGTCCCAGGTGTGTCCCACCTGTGCAGGTGTCTCACCTGGTCGAACACCTGGTCGATGGTGGGCCGTTTCTCGGGCTGCTCACTCCAGCCCACACTGGTTCCATCCCCCCATACCTGTCCCATACCTGTCCCATACCTGTCCCAGGTGTGTCCCACCTGTGCAGGTGTCTCACCTGGTCGAACACCTGGTCGATGGTGGGCCGTTTCTCGGGCTGCTCTCTCCAGCCCATACTGGTCCCATACTGGTCTCACCTGTCCCATACCTGTCCCAGGTGTGTCCCACCTGTCCCACCTGTCCAGGTGAGTCTCACCTGGTCGAACACCTGGTCGATGGTGGGCCATTTCTCGGGCTGCTCACTCCAGCCCACACCAGTCCCATACTGGTCCCAGACCTGTCTCACCTGTCCCATACCTGTCCCAGTGTCCCATACCTGTCCCAGGTGTGTCCCACCTGTCCAGGTGAGTCTCACCTGGTCGAACACCTGGTCGATGGTGGGCCGTTTCTCGGGCTGCTCGCTCCAGCCCATTCTGGTCTCACCTGTCCCATACCTGTCCCATACCTGTCCCATACCTGTCCCAGGTGTGTCCCACCTGTGCAGGTGAGTCTCACCTGGTCGAACACCTGGTCGATGGTGGACCGTTTCTCGGGCTGCTCGCTCCAGCCCATACTGGTCCCACACTGGTCTCACCAGTCCCATACCTGTCTTATACCTGTCCCACCTGTGCAGGTGTCTCACCTGGTCGAACACCTGGTCGATGGTGGGTCTCTTCTCGGGCTGCTCGCTCCAGCACTCCTTCATCAGGTGGATGCACTCCAGCGGGGCCTGGTCGGCCGAGACCGCGGGGCGGCACAGGGGCGGCGGCCGCTGCACCTTCTCGATGATCTCTGCGCACAGGTGGGGACAGGTGGGGTCACCTGGGGTCACTGGGGTCACTGGGGTCACTGGGGTCACTGGGGTCACTGGGGGTCATTGGGGGTCACTGGGAGTGGCACAGGGGCGGCGGCCGCTGCACCTTCTCGATGATCTCTGCGCACAGGTGGGGACACCTGGGGTCACTGGGGTCACTGGGGGTCACTGGGGTCACTGGGGGGCGGCACAGGGGCGGCGGCCGCTGCACCTTCTCGATGATCTCTGCGCACAGGTGGGGACAGGTGGGGTCACTCTGGGGTCACCTGGGGTCACTGGGGGTCACTGGGGTCACTGGGGTCACTCTGGGGTCACTGGGGTCACTGGGGGTCATTTGCTGTCATTTGGAGTCAATTTTGGGGTCTCACCTTCGGGGGGCAGCCCCAGCATGCACGGGGGTCTCAGGGGGGGTCTCGGGGGGTTTTTTGGGGTGCGGATCTCGGTTTTGGGGTCGGTTTGGGGGTCTCACCTTCGGGGGGCAGCCCCAGCCTGCAGTAGGGGGGTCTCGGGGGCTGTTTTGGGGTCATTTTTGGGGTTTTTGGGGGTCTCACCTTCGGGGGGCAGCCCCAGCATGCACGGGGGCTCTGGGGGGGTCTCGGGGGGTTTTTTGGGGTGTGGATCTCGTTTTTGGGGTCGGTTTGGGGGTCTCACCTTTGGGGGCAGCCCCAGCATGCACGGGGGGCTCTGGGGGGTTTTTTGGGGTCAGTTTTGGGGTTTGGGGGTCAATTTTGGGGTCTCACCTTCGGGGGACAGCCCCAGCCTGCAGTAGGGGGGGCTCAGGTGGTTTTTTGGGGTCAGTTTTGGGGTTTTTGGGGGGTCTCACCTTCGGGGGGCAGCCCCAGCATGCACGGGGGCTCCGGGGGGTCTCGGGGGGTTTTTTGGGATGTGGATCTCGGTTTTGGGGTCGGTTTGGGGGTCTCACCTTCGGGGGGCAGCCCCAGCATGCAGCAGGAGGGTCTCGGGGGCTGTTTTGGGGTCAGTTTTGGGGTTTTTGGGGGTCTCACCTTCGGGGGGCAGCCCCAGCATGCAGGGGAATCTCAGGGGGGTCTCAGGGGGTCTGGGGGTTTTTTGGGGTGCAGAGCTCAGTTTTGGGGTCGGTTTGGGGTTTTGGGGTAGTTTTTGGGGTTTTGGGGTCGGTTTGGGGGGTCTCACCTTCGAGGGGCAGCCCCAGCATGCACGGGGGGCTCAGGGGGGTCTTGGGGGGTTTTTTGGGGTGCAGAGCTTGGTTTTGGGGTCAGTTTTGGGGTCAGTTTTGGGGTTTTGGGGTCAATTTTGGGGTCTCACCTTCGGGGGCAGCCCCAGCATGCAGTAGGGGGGTCTCAGGGGCTGTTTTGGGGTCAGTTTTGGGGTTTTTAGGGGTCTCACCTTCGGGGGGCAGCCCCAGCATGCACGGGGGGCTCAGGGGGGTCTCGGGAGGTTTTTTGGGGTGCGGCTCTCGGTTTTGGGGTCGGTTTGGGGGTCTCACCTTCGGGGGGCAGCCCCAGCATGCACGGGGGGCTCTGGGGGGGGTCTCGGGGGGTTTTTTGGGGTGCGGATCTCGGTTTTGGGGTCGGTTTGGGGGTCTCACCTTCGGGGGGCAGCCCCAGCATGCAGTAGGGGGGGCTCCTGCAGATCACCTCCTGCATGATGATGCCGATGCCGTAGACGTCGCCCCGGAAGGAGCCGCGGCGCTCCAGGGCCTCGTCCCGCAGCAGCTCCGGCGCCGTCCACAGCCGCTCTGAGGGCGGGGCCACTCTCAGACACGCCCACCAGACACGCCCACCCCGATAGACCACACCCACCCCCAAGCCAGCTCCCAATGGGAAGATGCTTAAGGGTGTGGCCACACCTCCAGGCATGCCCAGCCTAAAGCCACGCCCACATGGGGGTGTGATTTCTGGGCCACGCCCCCTCTCATACAAGCCACACCCTCTTTCACATGGTCATCATCCAGGGGAGGGGGCACCAATGAATGGACAGGCCACGCCCACAAAATCAGGCCACGCCTTCTCCAAGGAGACCACGCCTTAATTGGGTGTGGTTGGGTGTGACCACACCCACATTGTAAACCCCGCCCCTCAACGCCCCAACCACCCATAGGCCACGCCCCTAAAGCAAAAGCCACACCCCCAACACAAAGGCCACACCCCTAAATCAAAGGCTGTGTCCCTTCCCACAGGCCACGCCCATCCCTGAGGCCCCACCCCTTCCCTCAGTGAAGCCACGCCCCTTCCCTTTAGCCCCACCCCCAAAGCCACACCCCCACAGAGTCCCCACTGATTCTTTGGAGGCCACGCCCACAGGGCCACGCCTATGAGGCCACACCCACGAGGTCACACCCACAAGGCCACATCCATGAGACCCCACCCATGATGCCACACCCATGAGGTCCCACCCATGATGCCCCGCCCCCTCGGCCCCGCCCCCTCACCGTGGGGCTGGGGGGGCGGGGCCGGCACGCGCTGCGCCTCCAGCAGTTGGTTGTAGCCGTGGTCGGTGACCTTGAGCACGAAGCGCCCGTCCACCACGCAGTTCCGCGACTTGAGCCGCCCGTGCACCACGTCCCGGTGGTGCAGGTACCGCACGCCCTGCCGGCACCCGCGGCCGAGAACGGCACGGTCAGCGTGGCCGTGGGCAGCCATCAACGCCATGGTCAACATGGCCATGGTCAACCATTGACATCATGGTCAACATGGCCATGGTCAACCATCAATGTCATGGTCAACATGGCCATGGTCAACCATTGACATCATGGTCAACATGGCCATGGTCAGCCATTGACATCATGGTCAACAATGGCACGGTCAGCGTGGGCGTGGTCAGCCAACAATGGCATGGTCAACATGGCCATGGTCAACGTGGCCGTGGTCAGCGTGGGCGTGGTCAGCCAACAATGGCATGGACAACGTGGCCTTGGTCAGCGTGGCCGTGGTTAGCCATGGACATCATGGTCAACATGGCCGTGGTCAGCTATCAACGCTGTGGTCAGCATGGCCATGGTCAGCCAACAATGCCATGGTCAGCGTGGGCGTGGGCAGCCATCAATGCCATGGTCAGTGTGGCCATGGTCATTGTGGCCATGGTCAGCCATCAACACCATGGTCAGCGTGGCCATGGTCAACCATCAACGTCATGGTCAATATGGCCATGGTCAACCATTGACATCATGGTCAACAACGGCCATGGTCAACAATGGCACGGTCATCCATTGACATCACGGTGAACAATGGCACGGTCAGCGTGGCCGTGGTCAACAATGGACATCATGGTCAACGTGGCCGTGGTCAGCCATCAACGTCATGGTCATCGTGGCCATGGGCAGCCAACAATGGCATGGACAACGTGGCCTTGGTCAGCGTGGCCATGGTCAGCCATGGACATCATGGTCAACATGGCCATGGTCAACGTGGGAGTGGTCAGCCAACAATGCCATGGTCAGCGTGGCCGTGGTCAGCCATCAACGCCATGGTCAGTGTGGCCATGGTCATTGTGGCCGTGGTCAGCCATCAACATGGCCATGGTCAACATGGCCGTGGTCAGCCATCAACGCCACGGTCAACGTGGCCATGGTCAACCATCAACGTGGTGGTCAATATGGCCATGGTCAACCATTGACATCATGGTCAACAACGGCCACGGTCAACAATGGCACGGTCATCCATTGACATCACGGTCAACAATGGCACGGTCAGCGTGGCCGTGGTTAGCCATGGACATCATGGTCAACGTGGCCGTGGTCAACCATCAACGCCATGGTCAGCGTGGCCGTGGTCAGCCAACAATGCCATGGTCAGTGTGGCCGTGGCCGTGGTCAACCATCAACGCCATGGTCAGTGTGGCCATGGTCATTGTGGCCGTGGTCAGCCATCAACGTCATGGTCAATATGGCCATGGTCAACCATTGACATCATGGTCAACAACAGCCATGGTCAACAATGGCACGGTCATCCATTGACATCACGGTCAACAATGGCACGGTCAGCGTGGCCGTGGTCAACAATGGACATCATGGTCAACGTGGCCGTGGTCAGCCATCAACGTCATGGTCAGCGTGGCCATGGTCAGCCATCAACGTCATGGTCAGCGTGGCCGTGGGCAGCCATCAATGCCATGGTCAGCGTGGCCATGGTCAGCCATCAACGCCATGGTCAGCGTGGCCATGGTCAACCATCAACGCCATGGTCAGCGTGGCCATGGGCAGCCAACAACGTCATGGTCAGCGTGGCCATGGTCAACCATCAACGCCATGGTCAGCGTGGCCGTGGGCAGCCAACAACGTCATGGTCAGCGTGGCCATAGTCAGCCATCAACGCCATGGTCAGTGTGGTCATGGTCAGCCAACAATGGCATGGACAACGTGGCCTTGGTCAGCGTGGCCATGGTCAGCCATGGACATCATGGTCAACATGGCCATGGTCAACGTGGGAGTGGTCAGCCAACAATGCCATGGTCAGCGTGGCCGTGGGCAGCCATCAACGCCATGGTCAGCGTGGCCATGGTCAACCATCAACGTCATGGTCAATATGGCCATGGTCAACCATTGACATCATGGTCAACAACGGCCATGGTCAACAATGGCACGGTCATCCATTGACATCACGGTCAACAATGGCACGGTCAGCGTGGCCGTGGTCAACAATGGACATCATGGTCAACGTGGCCGTGGTCAGCCATCAACGTCATGGTCATCGTGGCCGTGGGCAGCCAACAATGGCATGGACAACGTGGCCGTGGTCAGCGTGGCCATGGTCAACCATCAACGTCATGGTCAATATGGCCATGGTCAACCATTGACATCATGGTCAACAACAGCCATGGTCAACAATGGCACGGTCATCCATTGACATCACGGTCAACAATGGCACGGTCAGCGTGGCCGTGGTCAACAATGGACATCATGGTCAACGTGGCCGTGGTCAGCCATCAACGCCATGGTCAGTGTGGCCATGGTCAACCATTGACATCATGGTCAACAATGGCACGGTCAGCGTGGCCATGGTCAGCGTGGCCGTGGGCAGCCATCAACGTCATGGTCAACATGGCCATGGTCAACCATTGACATCATGGTCAACAATGGCACGGTCAGCGTGGGCGTGGTCAGCCAACAATGGCATGGACAACGTGGCCTTGGTCAGTGTGGCCATGGTTAGCCATGGACATCATGGTCAACATGGCCGTGGTCAGCCATCAATGCCATGGTCAGTGTGGGCGTGGTCAGCCATCAACGCCACGGTCAGCGTGGCCATGGTCATTGTGGCCATGGTCAGCCATCAACACCATGGTCAGAGTGGCCATGGTCATTGTGGCCATGGTCAGCCATCAACACCATGGTCAGCGTGGCCATGGTCAACCATCAACGTCATGGTCAATATGGCCATGGTCAACCATTGACATCTTGGTCAACAACGGCCATGGTCAACAATGGCACGGTCATCCATTGACATCACGGTCAACAATGTCATGGTCAACATGGCCATGGTCAACCATTGACATCATGGTCAACAATGGCACGGTCAGCGTGGGCGTGGTCAGCCAACAATGGCATGGTCAACATGGCCTTGGTCAACGTGGCCTTGGTCAGCGTGGCCGTGGTTAGCCATGGACATCATGGTCAGCGTGGCCGTGGTCAGCCATCAACACCATGGTCAACGTGGCCATGATCATTGTGGCCATGGTCAGCCAACAACGTCATGGTCAACAATGGCACAGTCAACAGTGGCATGGTCAACCATTGACATCATGGTCAACAATGGCACGGTCAGCATGGCCGTGGTCAGCCATCAATGCCATGGTCAACGTGGCCATGGTCAGCGTGGCCGTGGTCAGCCATGGACATCATAGTCAACGGGGCCGTGGTCAGCTTGGTCGTGTTCAGCCATTAACGTCATGGTCAACAATGGCACGGTCATCATGGCCATGATCAGCCAAGAACGCCATGGTCAACATGGCCATGGTCAGTGTGGGCGTGGTCAGCCAACAAAGCCATGGTCAGTGTGGCCGTGGTCAACGTGGCCATGGTCAGCCATCAAGGCCATGGACATCGTGGTCAACGTGGCCGTGGTCAGCCATCAACGTCATGGTCAACAATGGCACGGTCATCATGGCCGTGATCAGCCAAGAACGCCATGGTCAACATGGCCATGGTCATTGTGGTCGTGGTCAGCCAACAAAGCCATGGTCAGCGTGGCCATGGTCAGCGTGGCCATGGTCAGCCATCAAGGCCATGGACATCATAGTCAATGTGGCCGTGGTCAGCTTGGCCGTGCTCAGGCATTAATGTCATGGTCAATATGGCCACGATCAACATGGCCGTGGTCAGCCATCAACGCCATGGTCAACATGGCCATGGTCTTTGTGGCCGTGGTCAGCCAACAACGCCATGGTCAATATGGCCATGGTCAATAATGGCACGGTCAACAATGGCATGGTCAACCATGGACATCATGGTCAATGTGGCCATGGTGAACAATGGACATCATGGTCAACAATGGCCATGGTCAACCATTGACATCATGGTCAACAATGCCACGGTCAGCGTGGCCATGGTCAACCATCAACGGCATGGTCAACATGGCCATGGTCATCATGGTCAACATTGTCAACGTGGCCGTGGTCAACAATGGCATGGTCAACCATGGACATCATGGTCAGTGTGGCCATGGTGAACAATGGACATCATGGTCAACAATGGCCATGGTCAACCATCAACATCATGGTCAGCATGGCCATGGTCAACAATGGACATCATGGTCAGCATGGCCATGGTCAACGTGGCCATGGTCAATAATGGCATGGTCAACATGGCCATGGTCAACCATCAACGTCATGGTCAACATGGCCGTGATCAACAATGGCACGGTCAACAATCAATGCCATGGTCACCAATGCCATCAGCATGGAGGTCATGGTCATCATGACCAAGGCCACCCCATGGCCACCACCATGGCCATGACCACCCCATGGCCACCACCATGGCCACCAGACCACCAAGACCACACCCATGGCCACACTCCAACGACCACTTCCACCAGGCCACCACCACGGCCACCAGGCCACCATGGCCACCACCACGGCCATGACCACCCCATGGCCACCCCCAGACCACCAAGACCACACCCATGGCCACACCCCAATGACCACACCCATGACTACACCCACAGCCACCACCATGGCCACCACCACCCCAATGACCACTCCCATGGCCACCAGGCCACCATGGCCACCACCATGGCCACCAGATCACCAAGACCACACCCATGGCCATCACCCCAACGACCACTTCCATGACTACACCCACAGCCACCACCATGGCCACCACCGAGGCCACCAGGCCACCATGGCCACCACCATGGCCACCAGACCACCACGGCCACCACCACGGCCACCAGGCCACCATGGCTACCACCACGGCCATGACCACCCCATGGCCACCACCACCCCAATGACCACTCCCATGACCACCATGGCCACCACCACAGCCACCAGGCCACCATGGCCACCACCATGGCTACCAGGCCACCAAGACCACACCCATGGCCACCACCACCCCAATGACCACTCCCATAACCACCAGGCCACCAAGGCCACCACCATGGCCACCACCACCCCAATGACCACTCCCATAACCACCAGGCCACCAAGGCCACCACCATGGCCACCACCACCCCAATGACCCCTCCGGGACCACCGTGGCCACCAAGGCCACCACCATGGCCACCACCGAGGCCACCAGACCACCAAGACCACACCCATGGCCACACCCCAATGACCACATCCATGACCAACAGGCCACCATGGCCACCACCATGGCCGCCACCGAGGCCACCAGGCCACCATGACCACCACCACGGCCATGACCACCCCATGGCCACCACCATGGCCACCAGACCACCAAGGCCACCACCATGGCCACCACCACCCCAATGACCCCTCCGGGACCACCGTGGCCACCACCGTGGCCACCACCGAGGCCAGCTGGCCACCATGACCACCACCACGGCCATGACCACCCCATGGCCACCACCATGGCCACCACCACCCCAATGACCACTCCCATAACCACCAGGCCACCAAGGCCACCACCATGGCCACCACCACCCCAATGACCACTCCGGGACCACCGTGGCCACCACCGTGGCCACCACCGAGGCCAGCTGGCGGTCACCTTGATGAGGTCGATGAGCAGCGAGGACTTGAACATCCAGTCGAGCTTCATGTCCTGGTTGCGCAGCAGGTCCTCCAGCGAGCCGCGCGAGCAGTGCTCCGACACGATGGCGAAGATGCCGCAGTCGTGGAAGAAGCCCAGGAACAGGTTCACGTTCTCGTGGCGCAGGTCCCGCAGCTGGGGACACCAAGGGGACAGGGAGGGGACACACGAGGGACAGGGAGGGGACACCCAGGGGACAGGGAGGGGACACCGAGAGACACCAAGGGGACAGGGAGGGGACAGGGAGGGGACACCCAGGGGACACCAAGGGGACAGGGAGAGGGGACAGGGAGGGGACACCAAGGGGACACACAGGGGACAGGGAGGGGACATGGAGAGGGGATAGGGAGCGGACACCAAGGGGACAGGGAGGGGACACACGGGGAACACCCAGGGGACAGGGAGGGGACACCAAGGGGAGACCAGGAGGGGACACCCAGGGGACACCCAGGGGACAGGGAGGGGACACCGAGAGACACCAAGGGGACAGGGAGGGGACACACGGGGGACAGGGAGGGGACACCAAAGGGACACCGAGGGACCCCAAGGGGACAGCAGGAGAGGACACCAAGGGGAGACCGGAAGGGGACACGCAGGGGACACCAAGGGGACATCCAGGGGACAGGGAGGGGACACCGAGAGACACCAAGGGGACAGGGAGGGGACAGGGAGGGGACACACGGGGGACAGGGAGGGGACACCAAGGGGGACAGGGAGAGGGGATAGGGAGGGGACACCAAGGGGACACCCGGGGGACAGGGAGGGGACACACGGGGGACAGGGAGGGGACACACAGGGGACAGGGAGGGGACACCAAGAGACACCAAGGGGACAGGGAGGGGACACACGGGGGACAGGGAGGGGACACCAAGGGGACAGGGAGGGGACACACGGGGGACAGGGAGGGGACACCAAGGGGACATCCAGGGGACACCAAGGGGACACACAGGGGACAGGGAGGGGACACACGGGGGACAGGGAGGGGACAGGGAGGGGACACACGGGGGACAGGGAGGGGACACCAAGGGGACATCCAGGGGACACCAAGGGGACAGGGAGGGGACACCGAGGGGACAGGGAGGGGACAGGGAGGGGACACACAGGGGGACAGGGAGGGGACACACGGGGGACAGGGAGGGGACACCGAGGGGAGACCGGGAGGGGACACACGGGGGACACCCAGGGGACACGCGGGGGACACCCAGGGGACACACGGGGGACACGGAGGGGACACACGGGGGACACCCAGGGGACAGGGAGGGGGACAGGGAGGGGACACCGAGGGGACACCCGGGGGACAGGGAGGGGACACCAAGGGGAGAGCAGGAGGGGACACCGAGGGAACAGGGGACACCGGGAGGGGACACAGAGACAGGGAGGGGACACGGAGAGGGGACAGTGAGGGGACACCAAGGGGACACCAGGAGGGGACACCCGGGGGACAGGAAGGGGACACCAGGAGGGGACACGGGGACAGGGAGGGGACACGGGGAGGGGGACAAGGGGATTGGATGGGGACATGGGGACAGGGAGGGGACACCAGGAGGGGACACCAGGAGGGGACACCGGCATGGGGTGGGGACGATCCAATCATGTTCCCAAGACCTCTCAATGTCCCCAAGCCCCCCCCAGTGTCCCCAGTGTCCCCAATGTCCCCAACCCCCCCCCGGATGTCCCCAAGCCCCTCCAATGTCCCCAACCCCCCCAATGTCCCCAATGTCCCCAACACCCACAATGTCCCCAGTGTCCCCATGTCCTTCCAATGCCCCCAAGGCCTTTGGTGTCCCCAACCCCCCTGGATGTCCCCATTGTCCCCAAGCCCCCATAATGTCCCCAACCCCCCCAATGTCCCCCAATGTCCCCAGTGTCCCCAACCCCCCTCGGATGTCCCCATGTCCCCCAGTGTACCCAATGTCCCCAACCCCCCCAATGTCCCCAACCCCCATAATGTCCCCAATATCCCCAACCCCCCCAGTGTCCCCAACCCCCACAATGTCCCCAGTGTCCCCAGCCCCCCCTGGTGTCCCCAATGTCCCCAACCCCCCAGTGTCCCCAACCCCCCCCGGTGTCCCCAATGTCCCCAGCCCCCCTCAGTGTCCCCAGCCCCCCCCCGGTGTCCCCAATGTCCCCACCCCCCCCGGTGTCCCCAATGTCCCCAACCCCCCCAATGTCCCCAACCCCCATAATGTCCCCAATGTCCCCAACCCCCCCCGGTGTCCCCAGTGTCCCCACCTTGCAGAAGGTCAGCTTGGTGGCCGGTTTCACCTCCGTGTGTTGGTCACCTGGGAACTTCTTCAGCCACACCCAGTCACCCTGTGGGGGGGAGGGGGTTTGGGGTGAATTTGGGGGGTTTTGGGGTGACTCAGGTCAGTTTTGGGGTGGCTCAGGTCAGTTTTGGGGTGGCTCAGGGCAGTTTTGGGGTGGCTCAGGGCAGTTTTGGGGTGGCTCAGGGCAGTTTTGGGGTGCCGGGGTCAGTTTTGGGGTGGCTCAGGTCAGTTTTGGGGTGACTCAGGGCAGTTTTGGGGTGCCTGGGGTCAGTTTTGGGGTGGCTCAGGTCAGTTTTGGGGTGGCTCAGGTCAGTTTTGGGGTGGCTCAGGGCAGTTTTGGGGAGGCTCAGGTCAGTTTTGGGGTGGCTCAGGTCAGTTTTGGGGTGGCTCAGGGCAGTTTTGGGGTGCCGGGGTCAGTTTTGGGGTGACTCAGGTCAGTTTTGGGGTGACTCAGGTCAGTTTTGGGGTGACTCAGGGCAGTTTTGGGGTGACTCAGGGCAGTTTTGGGGTGGCTGAGGTCAGTTTTGGGGTGGCTCAGGGCAGTTTGGGGTGACTCAGGTCAGTTTTGGGGTGACTCAGGTCAGTTTTGGGGTGACTCAGGGCAGTTTTGGGGTGCCGGGGTCAGTTTTGGGGTGACTCAGGTCAGTTTTGGGGTGGCTCAGGGCAGTTTTGGGGTGACTCAGGTCAGTTTTGGGGTGACTCAGGTCAGTTTTGGGGTGGCTCAGGTCAGTTTTGGGGTGACTCAGGACAGTTTTGGGGTGCCGGGGTCAGTTTTGGGGTGACTCAGGTCAGTTTTGGGGTGACTCAGGGCAGTTTTGGGGTGCCGGGGTCAGTTTTGGGGTGGCTCAGGGCAGTTTTGGGGTGGCTCAGGGCAGTTTTGGGGTGGCTCAGGGCAGTTTTGAGGTGACTCAGGGCAGTTTTGGGGTGCCAGGGCAGTTTTGGGGTGACTCAGGTCAGTTTTGGGGTGATTCAGGGCAGTTTTGGGGTGCCGGGGTCAGTTTTGGGGTGGCTCAGGGCAGTTTTGGGGTGACTCAGGGCAGTTTTGGGGTGATTCAGGTCAGTTTTGGGGTGGCTCAGGTCAGTTTTGGGGTGACTCAGGTCAGTTTTGGGGTGACTCAGGTCAGTTTTGGGGTGCCGGGATCAGTTTTGGGGTGGCTCAGGTCAGTTTTGGGGTGACTCAGGTCAGTTTTGGGGTGGCTCAGGGCAGTTTTGGGGTGGCTCAGGGCAGTTTTGGGGTGACTCTGGGCATTTTTGGGGTGCCTCAGGTCAGTTTTGGGGTGACTCAGGTCAGTTTTGGGGTGCCTGGGTCAGTTTTGGGGTGACTCAGGTCAGTTTTGGGGTGCCTGGGTCAGTTTTGGGGTGGCTCAGGGCAGTTTTGGGGTGGCTCAGGGCAGTTTTGGGGTGACTCAGGTCAGTTTTGGGGTGGCTCAGGTCAGTTTTGGGGTGCCGGGGTCAGTTTTGGGGTGACTCAGGTCAGTTTTGGGGTGACTCAGGGCAGTTTTGGGGTGGCTCAGGGCAGTTTTGGGGTGCCAGGGCAGTTTTGGGGTGGCTCAGGGCAGTTTTGGGGTGGCTCAGGTCAGTTTTGGGGTGACTCAGGTCAGTTTTGGGGTGGCTCAGGGCAGTTTTGGGGTGACTCGGGGCGGGTTTGGGGTGCCGGGGTCAGTTTTGGGGTGACTCAGGGCAGTTTTGGGGTGGCTCAGGGCAGTTTTGCGGTGCCGGGGTCAGTTTTGGGGTGGCTCAGGGCAGTTTTGGGGTGCCAGGTCAGTTTTGGGGTGACTCAGGTCAGTTTTGGGGTGCCGGGGTCAGTTTTGGGGTGACTCAGGGCAGTTTTGGGGTGACTCAGGTCAGTTTTGGGGTGGCTCAGGGCAGTTTTGGGGTGACTCAGGTCAGTTTGGGGTGGCTCAGGGCAGTTTTGGGGTGGCTCAGGTCAGTTTTGGGGTGGCTCAGGGCAGTTTTGGGGTGACTCAGGGCAGTTTTGGGGTGACTCAGGGCAGTTTTGGGGTGGCTCAGGGCAGTTTTGGGGTGACTCAGGTCAGTTTTGGGGTGACTCAGGGCAGTTTGGGGTGACTTTGGGGGGTTTGGGGTGCCTGGGGTCAGTTTTGGGGTGACTCAGGTCAGTTTTGGGGTGTCTCAAGGCAGTTTTGGGGTGACTCAGGGCAGTTTTGGGGTGACTCAGGTCAGTTTTGGGGTGACTCAGGGCAGTTTTAGGGTGCCGGGGTCAGTTTTGGGGTGACTCAGGGCAGTTTTGGGGTGGCTCAGGTCAGTTTTGGGGTGACTCAGGTCAGTTTTGGGGTGCCGGGGTCAGTTTTGGGGTGACTCAGGGCAGTTTTGGGGTGGCTCAGGTCAGTTTTGGGGTGACTCAGGGCAGTTTTGGGGTGGCTCAGGGCAGTTTTGGGGTGACTCAGGGCAGTTTTGGGGTGGCTCAGGTCAGATTTGGGGTGACTCAGGGCAGTTTTGGGGTGGCTCAGGGCAGTTTTGGGGTGGCTCAGGGCAGTTTTGGGGTGACTCAGGGCAGTTTTGGGGTGGCTCAGGTCAGATTTGGGGTGGCTCAGGTCAGTTTTGGGGTGCCGGGGTCAGTTTTGGGGTGACTCAGGTCAGTTTTGGGGTGCCTGGGTTCAGTTTTGGGGTGCCGGGGTCAGTTTTGGGGTGCCGGGGTCAGTTTTGGGGTGACTCAGGGCAGTTTTGGGGTGGCTTAGAGCAGTTTTGGGGTGGCTCAGGTCAGTTTTGGGGTGACTCAGGTCAGTTTTGGGGTGGCCCAGGGCAGTTTTGGGGTGCCGCGGTCAGTTTTGGGGTGACTCAGGTCAGTTTTGGGGTGGCTCAGGGCAGTTTTGGGGTGGCACAGGTCAGTTTTGGGGTGCCGGGGTCAGTTTTGGGGTGACTCAGGGCAGTTTTGGGGTGACTCAGGGCAGTTTTGGGGTGCCGGGGTCAATTTTAGGGTGGCTCAGGTCAGTTTTGGGGTGCCGGGGTCAGTTTTGGGGTGGCTCAGGGCAGTTTTGGGGTGACTCAGGTCAGTTTTGGGGTGGCTCAGGGCAGTTTTGGGGTGACTCAGGGCAGTTTTGGGGTGCCGGGGTCAGTTTTGGGGTGACTCGGGGCAGTTTTGGGGTGGCTCAGGGCAGTTTTGGGGTGACTCAGGGCAGTTTTGGGGTGCCGGGGTCAGTTTTGGGGTGACTCGGGGCAGTTTTGGGGTGGCTCAGGTCAGTTTTGGGGTGGCTCAGGGCAGTTTTGGGGTGCCAGGGTCAGTTTTGGGGTGGCTCAGGGCAGTTTTGGGGTGGCTCAGGTCAGTTTTGGGGTGACTCAGGGCAGTTTTGGGGTGCCGGGGTCAGTTTTGGGGTGGCTCAGGTCAGTTTTGGGGTGCCTGGGGTCAGTTTTGGGGTGACTCAGGTCAGTTTTGGGGTGGCTCAGGGCAGTTTTGGGGTGACTCAGGGCAGTTTTGGGGTGCCGGGGTCAGTTTTGGGGTGACTCAGGTCAGTTTTGCGGTGGCTCAGGGCAGTTTTGGGGTGGCTCAGGGCAGTTTTGGGGTGACTCAGGTCAGTTTTGGGGTGACTCAGGGCAGTTTTGGGGTGGCTCAGGGGAGTTTTGGGGTGACTCAGGTCAGTTTTGGGGTGACTCAGGTCAGTTTTGGGGTGGCTCAGGGCAGTTTTGGGGTGGCTCAGGGCAGTTTTGGAGTGCCGGGGTCAGTTTTGGGGTGGCTCAGGGCAGTTTTGGGGTGACTCAGGTCAGTTTTGGGGTGACTCAGGGCAGTTTTGGGGTGACTCAGGGCAGTTTTGGGGTGGCTCAGGTCAGTTTTGGGGTGCCGGGGTCAGTTTTGGGGTGACTCAGGGCAGTTTTGGGGTGCCTGGGGTCAGTTTTGGGGTGACTCAGGGCAGTTTTGGGGTGACTCAGGGCAGTTTTGGGGTGACTCAGGTCAGTTTTGGGGTGGCTCAGGGCGGGTTTGGGGTGACTCAGGTCAGTTTTGGGGTGACTCAGGTCAGTTTTGGTGTGGCTCAGGTCGGTTTTGGGGTGGCTCAGGGCAGTTTTGGGGTGCCGGGATCAATTTTGGGGTGACTCAGGTCAGTTTTGGGGTGGCTCAGGGCAGTTTTGGGGTGACTCAGGTCAGTTTTGGGGTGGCTCAGGTCAGTTTTGGGGTGACTCAGGGCAGTTTTGGGGTGACTCAGGGCAGTTTTGGGGTGACTCAGGGCAGTTTTGGGGTGGCTCAGGGCAGTTTTGGGGTGGCTCAGGTCAGTTTTGGGGTGACTCAGGGCAGTTTTGGGGTGTCTCAGGTCAGTTTTGGGGTGGCTCAGGTCAGTTTTGGGGTGACTCAGGGCAGTTTTGGGGTGCCGGGGTCAGTTTTGGGGTGGCTCAGGTCAGTTTTGGGGTGACTCAGGTCAGTTTGGGGTGACTCAGGGCAGTTTTGGGGTGACTCAGGTCAGTTTTGGGGTGGCTCAGGTCAGTTTTGGGGTGACTCAGGTCAGTTTGGGGTGACTCAGGGCAGTTTTGGGGTGACTCAGGTCAGTTTTGGGGTGACTCAGGGCAGTTTTGGGGTGACTCAGGTCAGTTTTGGGGTGCCGGGGTCAGTTTTGGGGTGACTCAGGTCAGTTTTGGGGTGGCTCAGGTCAGTTTTGGGGTGGCTCAGGGCAGTTTGGGGGTGGCTCAGGGCAGTTTTGGGGTGCCGGGATCAGTTTTGGGGTGGCTCAGGTCAGTTTTGGGGTGGCTCAGGTCAGTTTTGGGGTGGCTCAGGTCAGTTTTGGGGTGGCTCAGGGCAGTCTTGGGGTGACTCAGGTCAGTTTTGGGGTGACTCAGGGCAGTTTTGGGGTGGCTCAGGTCAGTTTGGGGTGGCTCAGGGCAGTTT
Source organism: Haemorhous mexicanus (assembly GCF_027477595.1). NCBI lineage: Eukaryota > Metazoa > Chordata > Aves > Passeriformes > Fringillidae > Haemorhous > Haemorhous mexicanus. The sequence continues at coordinate 44,045 of NW_026776001.1, forward strand.
TGGGGTGACTCAGGTCAGTTTTGGGGTGCCTGGGTCAGTTTTGGGGTGGCTCAGGGCAGTTGTGGGGTGACTCAGGGCGGTTTTGGGGTGACTCAGGGCAGTTTTGGGGTGGCTCAGGGCAGTTTTGGGGTGACTCAGGGCAGTTTTGGGGTGCCGGGGTCAGTTTTGGGGTGGCTCAGGTCAGTTTTGGGGTGGCTCAGGTCAGTTTTGGGGTGACTCAGGGCAGTTTTGGGGTGGCTCAGGCCAGTTTTGGGGTGACTCAGGGCAGTTTTGGGGTGACTCAGGTCAGTTTTGGGGTGGCTCAGGGCAGTTTTGGGGTGGCTCAGGTCAGTTTTGGGGTGGCTCAGGTCAGTTTTGGGGTGACTCAGGGCAGTTTTGGGGTGACTCAGGGCAGTTTTGGGGTGGCTCAGGGCAGTTTTGGGGTGGCTCAGGTCAGTTTTGGGGTGCCGGGGTCAGTTTTGGGGTGGCTCAGGTCAGTTTTGGGGTGCCGGGGCAGTTTTGGGGTGACTCAGGTCAGTTTTGGGGTGCCGGGGTCAGTTTTGGGGTGGCTCAGGGCAGTTTTGGGGTGACTCAGGGCAGTTTTGGGGTGGCTCAGGGCAGTTTTGGGGTGGCTCAGGTCAGTTTTGGGGTGACTCAGAGCAGTTTTGGGGTGACTCAGGTCAGTTTTGGGGTGACTCAGGGCAGTTTTGGGGTGACTCAGGTCAGTTTTGGGGTGACTCAGGTCAGTTTTGGGGTGACTCAGGGCAATTTTGGGGTGACTTTGGGGGGTTTTGGGGTGACTCAGGGCAGTTTTGGGGTGACTCAGGTCAGTTTTGGGGTGACTCAGGTCAGTTTTGGGGTGACTCAGGGCAGTTTTGGGGTGACTCAGGTCAGTTTTGGGGTGACTCAGGTCAGTTTTGGGGTGACTCAGGTCGGTTTTGGGGTGCCGGGGTCAGTTTTGGGGTGGCTCAGGGCAGTTTTGGGGTGCTGGGATCAGTTCTGGGGTGACTCAAGGCAGTTTTGGGGTGACTCAGGGCAGTTTTGGGGTGACTTTGGCAGGTTTTGGGTGGCTCAGGGCGGATTTGGGGTGCCGGGGTCAGTTTTGGGGTGACTCAGGGCAGTTTTGGGGTGGCTCAGGGCAGTTTTGGGGTGACTCAGGTCAGTTTTGGGGTGACTCAGGGCAGTTTTGGGGTGACTCAGGGCAGTTTTGGGGTGCCGGGGTCAGTTTTGGGGTGCCTGGGGTCAGTTTTGGGGTGACTCAGGGCAGTTTTGGGGTGGCTCAGGTCAGTTTTGGGGTGACTCAGGGCAGTTTTGGGGTGACTCAGGTCAGTTTGGGGTGGCTCAGGTCAGTTTTGGGGTGGCTCAGGGCAGTTTTGGGGTGACTCAGGTCAGTTTTGGGGTGACTCAGGTCAGTTTTGGGGTGGCTCAGGTCAGTTTTGGGGTGGCTCAGGGCAGTTTTGGGGTGTCGGGGTCAGTTTTGGGGTGCCTGGGGTCAGTTTTGGGGTGACTCAGGTCAGTTTGGGGTGGCTCAGGGCGGGTTTGGGGTGGCTCAGGGCAGTTTTGGGGTGACTCAGGGCAGTTTTGGGGTGACTCAGGGCAGTTTTGGGGTGCCGGGGTCAGTTTTGGGGTGGCTCAGGGCAGTTTTGGGGTGACTCAGGTCAGTTTTGGGGCGGCTCAGGTCAGTTTTGGGGTGACTTTGGCAGTTTTGGGGTGACACAGGGCAGTTTTGGGGTGCCAGGTCAGTTTTGGGGTGGCTCAGGGCAGTTTTGGGGTGGCTCAGGGCAGTTTTGGGGTGACTCAGGTCAGTTTTGGGGTGGCTCAGGGCAGTTTTGGGGTGGCTCAGGTCAGTTTTGGGGTGACTCAGGTCAGTTTTGGGGTGGCTCAGGGCAGTTTTGGGGTGCCGGGGTCAGTTTTGGGGTGGCTCAGGTCAGTTTTGGGGTGCCAGGTCAGTTTTGGGGTGGCTCAGGGCAGTTTTGGGGTGACTCAGGGCAGTTTTGGGGTGGCTCAGGTCAGTTTTGGGGTGACTCAGGGCAGTTTTGGGGTGGCTCAGGGCAGTTTTGGGGTGACTCAGGGCAGTTTTGGGGTGGCTCAGGGCAGTTTTGGGGTGCCGGGGACAGTTTTGGGGTGACTCAGGGCAGTTTTGGGGTGGCTCAGGGCAGTTTTGGGGTGACTCAGGTCAGTTTTGGGGTGGCTCAGGGCAGTTTTGGGGTGACTCAGGGCAGTTTTGGGGTGACTCAGGGCAGTTTTGGGTTGGCTCAGGTCAGTTTTGGGTTACCGGGGTCAGTTTTGGGGTGGCTCAGGGCAGTTTTGGGGTGGCTCAGGTCAGTTTTGGGGTGACTCAGGGCAGTTTTGGGGTGTCGGGGTCAGTTTTGGGGTGACTCAGGGCAGTTTTGGGGTGCCGGGGTCGGTTTTGGGGTGACTCAGGGCAGTTTTGGGGTGCCTGTGGGCAGTTTTGGGGTGCCGGGGTCAGTTTTGGGGTGGCTCAGGGCAGTTTTGGGGTGACTCAGGGCAGTTTTGGGGTGGCTCAGGGCAGTTTTGGGGTGCCTGGGGTCAGTTTTGGGGTGACTCAGGGCAGTTTTGGGGTGGCTCAGGGCAGTTTTGGGGTGACTCGGGGCAGTTTTGGGGTGTCGGGGTCAGTTTTGGGGTGACTCAGGGCAGTTTTGGGGTGGCTCAGGGCAGTTTTGGGGTTACTCAGGTCAGTTTTGGGGTGACTCAGGTCAGTTTTGGGGTGACTCGGGGCAGTTTTGGGGTGACTCAGGGCAGTTTTGGGGTGCCAGGGCAGTTTTGGGGTGACTCGGGGCGGGTTTGGCGCTTACCTGCACGGAGGCGACAAGGCCCTGCTGGTTAAACAGCAGCAGCAGCAGGGGCAGGTTCCTGCTGCCCCCCGCGGGGTCCTGCGGGAAAGCAGCTGTCAATCACTGCCGGTGGCGGGGCCAACTGTCAATCAATCACTGCCGGGGGCGGGGACAGCTGCCAATCATTGCTATGGGGTGGGGATCAGCTGCCAATCACTGCCCCGGGGCGGGGACAGCTGCCAATCATTGCTATGGGGTGGGGATCAGCTGCCAATCACTGCCGGGGGCGGGGACAGCTGCCAATCATTGCTATGGGGTGGGGATCAGCTGCCAATCACTGCCCCGGGGCGGGGACAGCTGCCAATCATTGCTATGGGGTGGGGATCAGCTGCCAATCACTGCCGGGGGCGGGGACAGCTGCCAATCATTGCTATGGGGTGGGGATCAGCTGCCAATCACTGCCCGGGGGCGGGGACAGCTGCCAATCATTGCTATGGGGTGGGGATCAGCTGCCAATCACTGCCGGCGGGCGGGGACAGCTGCCAATCACTACCGGGGGCGGGGACAGCTGTCAATCATCACCCCAGAACAGGGATTAGCTGTCAATCACTGCCGGGGGCGGGGACAGCTGTCAATCACTGTCGGGGGCGGGGACAGCTGTCAATCACTGCTAGGGGCGGGGACAGCTGTCAGTCATCACCCCAGAACGGGGATCAGCTGTCTATCACTGCCGGGGGCGGGGACAGCTGTCAATCACTGCCCGGGGGCGGGGCCAGCTGTCAATCATCACCCCAGAACAGGGATCAGCTGTCAATCATTGCCGGGGGCGGGGCCAGCTGTCAATCACCACCCTAGAAGGGGATCAGCTGTCAGTCACTGCCCGGGGGCGGGGACAGCTGTCAATCACTGCCGGGGGCGGGGACAGCTGTCAATCATCACCCCAGAACGGGGATCAGCTGTCAATCACTGCTAGGGGTGGGGCCAGCTGTCAATCATTGCCCGGGGCTGGGCCAGCTGTCAATCATCACCCCAGAAAGGGGATCAGCTGTCAATCAATGCCGGGGGCGGGGCCAGCTGTCAATCACAGTCCAGTGGAGGGGCCAGCTGTCAATCATTGCCCATGATGGGGCACAGCTGTCAATCAGCACCCAGGGGAGCTGGGATCAGCTGTCAATCATCTCTCAGGGGTGGAGCCAGAATCAGCTGTCAATCATCGCCTCAGGGGTGTGAGAATTAACTGTCAATCAACACCCAGTGGGTGAAATCAGCTGTCAATCATCACCCAGGAGATTGAGATCAGCTGTCAATCATTGCCAGGGGATTGAGATCAGGTGTCAATCATCACCCAGGGGCTGAGATCACCTGTCAATCACTGCCCAGGGGATTTAGATCAGCTGTCAATCATTGCAAGGGGATTGAGATCAGCTGTCAATCATCACCCAGGGGCTGAGATCACCTGTCAATCACTGCCCAGGGGATTTAGATCAGCTGTCAATCATCACCCAGGGGCTGAAATCACCTGTCAATCACTGCCCAGGCGATTGAGATCAGGTGTCAATCATCGCCCAGGGGCTGAGATCACCTGTTAATCACTGCCCAGGGGATTTAAATCAGCTGTCAATCATTGCCCAGGGGATTGAGATCAGCTGTCAATCATCGCCCAGGGGGTGGGGGTTAGATGTCAATCATCACCCCGAGGATTGAGATCAGCTGTTAATCATTGCCGAGGGCTGAGATCATCTGTCAATCATTGCCCAGGGAATTGGGATCAGCTGTCAATCATAGCCCAGGGGTGTGGATCACCTGTCAATCATTGCCCAGGGGATTGAGATCAGCTGTCAATCATTGCCCGGGGGGTGGGGGTTAGATGTCAATCATCACCCTGAGGATTGACATCACCTGTCAATCATCGCCCAGGGGAGTGGATCACCTATCAATCATTGCCCAGGGAATTGAGTTTAGCTGTCAATCATCACCCCGAGGATTGAGATCAGCTGTCAATCATCGCCCAGGGGCGTGGATCACCTGTCAATCACTGCCCGGGGAATTGAGATCAGCTGTCAATCATTGCCCTGGGGCGTGGATCACCTGTCAATCACTGCCCGGGGGGCGGGGCCGGGGTCCCCAAGCCGGGGTCCCCGCTGTCCCCTCGAGGTGGCCTCGCCTTGTCGCCCCCGTGGGTGGGGAGGGGGGGAGGGGAGGGGGGAGGGGGGGAGGAGCAGGAGGGGGCGGGGCCAGGCGGGGAGGGCGGGGCAGGGGGCGGGGCCTCACCTCGGCCACGGCCACGTTGGAGGTGTCGGGGCCGGGGGCGGCGCTGCCGGGGGCGCTGCGGGTGTCACCTGCGCTCTGTCCGGCCAGGCTGGCCTGGCTGCTGCTCACCTGGGGAGGGGACACTGGGGTCACACGGGGGTCATCGGGGTCACACAGGGGTCATCGGGGTCATTGGGGTCACCCTGGGGTCATTGGGGTCACACCCCCGCTCTGTCCGGCCAGGCTGGCCTGGCTGCTGCTCACCTGTGGGAGGGGACACTGGGGTCACACAGGGGTCATCGGGGTCACACAGGGGTCATTGGGGTTATTTGGGTCATTTGGGTCACCAGGGTCATCCTGGGGTCATGGGGATCACCCATGGGGCACCCATGGGGACACCTGGGGTCACCCAGGGGACAGGTGACCCTTGGGAGAGGTCACCGTGGGGTCACGCAGGTGTGGGGACACCCTGGTGTCACCCACGGGGTCGCACCAGCTCCTCCCTGGCCCTGGGGACACCTCAGGACACGGGGACGTGACCCCCTGGGTGTCCCCCCAGTGTCCCTGCTGATGTCCCCCCCTTTTTCCTCCCCAATGTCCCCAATGTCCCCAATGTTCCAAATGTCCCCATTGTCCCCATTGTCCCCAATGTCCCCAATGTCCCCAATGTTCCAAATGTCCCCAATGTCCCCAATGTTCCAAATGTCCCCAGTGTCCCCATTGTCCCCCGCTGTTTCCACTGTCCCCAATGTCCCCATTGCTGTCCCCATTGTCCCCAATGTCCCCAGTGTCCCCTATGTCTGAAATCCCCCAATGTCCCCAATGTCCCCATTGCTGTCCCAATGTCCCCAGTGTCCCCACTCTCCCCAATGTCCCCAACACCCCCAATGTCCCCAATGTCCCCAGTGCTGTCCCTGCTGTCCCCAATGTCCCCAGTGTCCCCAACCCCCCCAATCCCCCCAGTGTCCCCAATGTCCCCAGTGTCCCCAACACCCCCAGTGTCCCCTATGTCCAAAATCCCCCCAATGTCCCCACTGTCCCCAATGTCCCTAAGATCCCCAATGTCCCCAGTGTCCCCAGTGTCCCCAGTGTCCCCATTGCTGTCCCCCCACTGTCCCTGCTGTCCCCGCTGTCCCCAATGTCCCCGCTGTCCCTAGTGTCCCCACTGTCCCCGTTGCTGTCCCCGTGTCCCCAGTTTCCCCGCGTCCCCAGTGTTCCCAGTGTCCCCAATGTCCCCAGTGCCCCCAGTGTCCCCGTCGCTGTCCCCGTTGCTGTCCCCGTGTCCCCAGTGTCCCCAGTGTCCCCACTGTCCCCGTTGCTGTCCCTGTGTCCCCAGTGTCCCTGCTGTCCCCAATGCCCCCGCTGTCCCCATTGCTGTCCCCGTCGCTGTCCCCGTTGCTGTCCCCGTGTCCCCAGTGCCCCCAGTGTCCCCACTGTCCCCATGTCCCCAGTGTCCCCAATGTCCCCAGTGTCCCCAGTGCCCCCAGTGTCCCCGTTGCTGTCCCCAATGCCCCCACTGTCCCCGTTGCTGTCCCCAGTGCCCCCAGTGTCCCCGCTGTCCCCGTGCCCCCAGTGTCCCCATTGCTGTCCCCGTGCCCCCAGTGTCCCCATTGCTGTCCCCGTGTCCCCAGTGTCACCTGCTTGCTGCTCTGGGTGTTGATGAAGGTCAGGTCCTCCATGGTCAGGATGATTTTGTTGGGGCCCTTCATGAGCTGAGCCTGCAGGAGGCGGCGCCTGGGGGACAGTGGGGACACTGAGGGGACACTGGGGACACTGGGGACACTGAGGGACACTGGGGACACTGGGGACAGTGGGGACAGTGGGGGCCCTTCATGAGCTGAGCCTGCAGGAGGCGGCGCCTGGGGGACAGTGGGGACACTGAGGGGACACTGGGGACACTGGGGGGACACTGGGGACACTGGGGACACTTGGGACACTGGGGGGACACTGGGGATATTGGGGACATTGGGGACACTGAGAGGACACTGGGGGGGTTGGGGACAGTGGGGGCCCTTCATGAGCTGAGCCTGCAGGATACGGCACCTGGGGGACAGTGGGGACACTGGGGGGACACGGGGGGTTGGGGACACTGGGGACATTGGGGACACTGAGAGACATTGGGGACACTGAGGGACATTGGGTGGGTGGGGACTTTGGGGACATTGGGGGGGATTTGGGACATTAGGGACAGCCAGGGGACATTGGGGACTTTGGGGACATTGGGGGGGATTTGGGACATTAGGGACAGCCAGGGGACATTGGGGACTTTGGGGACATTGGGGGGGATTTGGGACATTAGGGACAGCCAGGGGACATTGGGGGGACATTGGGGACATTGGGGACATTGGGGGGACATTGGGGGGACATTGGGGACAGCGTGGACAGCAGGGACGGGGGGGCAGCAGGAGCACTCCAGTGTGGGGACACCCAGCTGCCACCAGGGCCACCAGGGCAGGGACACTGAGCTGCTGAGGGGCCACCAGGGCCACCAGGGACAGTGGGGACATTGAGCTGCCACCAGGGCCACTGGGGACAATAGGGCCACCAGGGCTGCTGGGGCCACCAGGGCAGGGACACAGAGCCACCAAGGGGCCACCAGGGCCACCAGGGCCACCAGGGCCACCATGGCAGGGACATGGGGCTGCTGAGGGGCCACCAGGGCCAGTGGGGACAATGGGGACAATGGGGACACCAGGGCCACTGGGGACAATGGGGACAATGGGGCCACCAGGGCCACTGGGGCCACTGGGGACAATGGGGACAATGGGGACACCAGGGCCACTGGGGCCACTGGGGACAATGGGGACACTGGGGACACCAGGGACACCAGGGACACCAGGGCCACTGGGGACAATGGGGACAATGGGGCCACCAGGGACACCAGGGACACTGGGGACAATGGGGCCACCAGGGACACTGGGGACAATGGGGACAATGGGGACACCAGGACCACCAGGGACACTGGGGACAATGGGGCCACTGGGGACAATGGGGACACCAGGGCCACCAGGGCCACTGGGGACACTGGGGACAATGGGGACACCAGGGCCACCAGGGCCACTGGGGACACTGGGGACACTGGGGACAATGGGGACACCAGGGACACTGGGGACACTGGGGACAATGGGGACACCAGGGCCACTGGGGACAATGGGGACACCAGGGCCACCAGGGCAGGGACATGGGGCTGCTGAGGGGCCACAAGGGCCACGGGGGACAATGGGGACACCATGGACACCAGGGACACTGGGTACAATGAGGACAATGGGGACAATGGGGACACCAGGGACACTGGGGACAATGGGGACAATGGGGCCACCAGGGCCACTGGGGACAATGGGGACACTGGGGACAATGGGGCCACCAGGGCCACCAGGGCCACCCACCTGATGTGGCAGGCCAGGGCGGCGCCGGCCGCGCCGAGGGCGGCGATGAGGAGGAAGAGGAAGAAGACGAAGCCGGCGTCCATCCCTGGGGAGAGAGCATGGGAGTGACCACCAGTGACCAGGGGTGGCCACCAGTGACCACAGGGGTGACCACAGGGGTGGCCAGGAGTGACCACAGGGGTGACCACAGGGGTGACCACAGGTGTGACCAGGAGTGACCACAGGGGTGACCACAGGGGTGACCACAGGGGTGGCCACAGGAGTGACCACAGGGGTGGCCACAGGGGTGACCAGGAGTGACCAGGAGTGACCAGGAGTGACCAGGGGTGGCCAGGAGTGACCACAGGGGTGACCACAGGGGTGACCAGGAGTGACCAGGGGTGGCCAGGAGTGACCACAGGGGTGACCACAGGGGTGACCAGGAGTGACCACAGGGGTGACCACAGGGGTGACCACAGGGGTGGCCAGGGGTGACCACAGGGGTGACCACAGGGGTGACCACAGGGGTGACCACAGGGGTGGCCTGGAGTGACCACAGGGGTGACCACAGGGGTGACCACAGGGGTGACCAGGAGTGACCAGGGGTGGCCAGGAGTGACCACAGGGGTGACCACAGGGGTGACCAGGAGTGACCACAGGGGTGACCACAGGGGTGACCACAGGGGTGACCACAGGGGTGGCCAGGGGTGACCACAGGGGTGACCACAGGGGTGACCACAGGGGTGGCCACAGGAGTGACCACAGGGGTGGCCACAGGGGTGACCAGGAGTGACCAGGAGTGACCAGGAGTGACCACAGGAGTGACCACAGGTGTGACCACAGGGCTGACCACAGGGGTGACCACAGGGGTGGCCAGGAGTGACCACAGGGGTGACCACAGTGGTGACCACAGGGGTGACCACAGGGGTGACCAGGGATGATCGGGGTGACCACGAGTGACCACAGGGGTGACCAAGAGTGATCAGGGGTGACCAGAGATGGTCAGGGGTGACCATGGTGGCACCATGACCATGATGGGACCATGGCTGGTCCAGCACCATGGTGGCACAAAAACCATGGTGCCACCACAGCAGACCCAAAACCATGGTGGTACCACCACCACCACCACGGCCATTCCAGTTCCATGGTGGCACCAGGACCATGGAGGGCACCATGGTGGCACCAGGACCATGGAGGGCACCATGGTGGCACCACAACCACGGTGCCACCACAGCAGACCCAGAACCATGGTGCCACCATGATCCCAACTGATCCATAACCACAGTGACACCCCAGCAGACCCCATAACCACGTCCACCACCTCCACCACGGCCATTCCAGTTCCATGGTGGCACCATGACCATGATGGGACCATGGCTGGTCCAGCACCATGGTGGCACAAAAACCACGGTGCCACCACAGCAGACCCAGAACCATGGTGGTACCACCACCACCACCATGGCCATTCCAGCTCCATGGTGCCACCCATGACCATGGAGGGCACCATGGTGGCACCACAACCACGGTGCCACCACAGCAGACCCAGCACCACGGTGCCACCATGACCCCAATTAACCAGAACCACGGTGCCACCACAGCAGACCCCATAACCACGTCCACCACCTCCACCACGGCCATTCCAGTTCCATGGTGGCACCATCACCACGGTGCCACCAGAGCAGACCCAGCACCACGGTGCCACCATGATCCCAACTGATCCAGAACCACGGTGCCACCCCAGCAGACCCCATAACCACGTCCACCACCTCCACCACAGCCATTCCAGTTCCATGGTGGCACCAGGACCATGGAGGGCACCATGGTGGCACCACAACCACGGTGCCACCACAGCAGATCCAGCACCATGTCCACCACCTCCACCATGGCCATTCCAGTTCCATGGTGCCACCATGACCATGGAGGGCACCATGGTGGCACCACAGCCATGGTGCCACCACAGCAGACCCCATAACCACGTCCACCACCACCACCACCATGGCCATTCCAGCACCATGGTGGCACCAGGACCATGGAGGGGACCATGGTGGCACCATGACCACGGTGCCACCACAACAGACCCAGAACCATGGTGCCACCATGACCCCAACTGATCCAGAACCACGGTGCCACCACAGCAGACCCAGAACCACGTCCACCACCTCCACCATGGCCATTCCAGTTCCATGGTGGCACCATGACCATGATGGGACCATGGCTGGTTCAGCACCATGGTGGCACCACAACCACGGTGCCACCCCAGCAGACCCCATAACCACGTCCACCACCTCCACCACGGCCATTCCAGTTCCATGGTGGCACCAGGACCATGGAGGGCACCATGGTGGCACCATGACCACGGTGCCACCACAGCTGACCCGGAACCACGTCCACCACCACCACCATGGCCATTCCAGCTCCATGGTGCCACCATGACCATGGAGGGCACCATGGTGGCACCATGACCACGGTGCCACCACAGTAGACCCAGCACCATGTCCACCACCTCCACCACGGCCATTCCAGTTCCATGGTGGCACCATGACCACGGTGCCACCACAGCAGACCCTGCACCACGGTGCCACCATGACCCCAACTGATCCACAACCACAGTGCCACCCCAGCAGACCCCATAACCACGTCCACCACCTCCACCACAGCCATTCCAGTTCCATGGTGCCACCATCACCACGGTGCCACCACAGCAGACCCTGCACCACGGTGCCACCATGACCCCAACTGATCCACAACCACGGTGCCACCCCAGCAGACCCCATAACCACGTCCACCACCTCCACCACGCCCACCACCAGCCCGCCCCAGCTCACCGCCGTTGCAGATGGCGCCGGAGTCGAACCAGCAGCCGGCGTCGGTGGCCGGGCTGTTGCTGTGGGGCCAGTGGGGGCTGTGGCTGCGGTAGCTGAGGCCGCGCGTGCCCGGCTCCAGCCCGTAGACCGCCCACAGGTGGTGGCCCTTGCCGTCCGTGTCCAGCACCACGTAGGGCACCGAGACGGCGCCGTCCTGGTCCACGGTGAAGGTCTGGCAGAAGCCCTGGAGCTGGAAGTCGCGGGCGTGGTCGGCCACGCTGGTGCCCATCACCCAGCGGCCGCTGCGGCGCGTGGCCTCCACCGCCGTGGCCAGGAAGTAGATGGAGTTGTAGATGGTGGAGAAGAGAGGGTGGACCTGGTGGGAGGGGGACAGGTGGGAGGTGGTGGTGGCACCTGGGGGTTGGGTTGGGTTGGGTTGGGTGTGGTGGTTTTGTGTTGGCCGTGGTCAATGGAGATGGTCATGGTCATCTCCCATTGGCCGTGGTCAACCAAGATGGCCACGGTCAACTTGTGTTGGCCATGGTCAGCTGACATGGTCATGGTCATCTCCCATTGGCCAAGGTCAATGGTCATGGTCATGGTCATCTCCCATTGGCCAAGGTCAATGGAGATGGTCATGGTCAGCTTGCGTTGGTCATGGTCAACAAAGGTGGTCATTGTCATCTCCCATTGGCCATGGTCATTTCCCATTGGCCGTGGTCATCTCCCATTGGCCACGGTCAGCTTGCGTTGGCCATGGTCATCTCCTATTGGCCATGGTCAATGGAGATGGTCATGGTCATTTCCCATTGGCCATGGTCAACGGAGATGGTCATGGTCAGCTTGCGTTGGCCATGGTCAATGGAGTTGGTCATGGTCCATGGTCATCTCCCATTGGCCATGGTCATCTCCCATTGGCCGTGGTCAATAGAGATGGCCATGGTCAGCTTGTGTTGGCCACGGTCAGCTCGCGTTGGCCATGGTCATCTTCCACTGGCCATGGTCAACGGAGATGGCCACGGTCAGCTTGCGTTGGCCATGGTCAACAAAGGTGGCCATGGTCATCTCCCACTGGCCATGGTCATCTCCTCTTGGCCACGGTCACCTCCATCCCTCGTTGGTGGCCATGGCCATGTCCACCCCATCCTCCAGAGATGCCCCTGGAGATGCCCCAAAACCACTGAAGGCACCCCAAGAGCCCCTGGAGATGCCCTCAAACCCTCTCAAGACACCCCCAAACCTCTCAAGACATCCCCAGACCCCCTCAAGACACCCTCAAACCTCTTGAGATGCCCTCAAACCCCCTGGAGACACCCCCAAACCCCCTGGACACACCTCCAAACCCCCTGGAGATGCCCTCAAACCCTCTCAAGATACCCTCAACTCTCTTGAAGAGTCCCCAGTCCTCTTAAGATGCCCTCAAACCCCCTGGAGATGCCCTCAAACCCTCTCCCGACACCCCAAACCCCTCCAGACCCCCCTCAAACCCCCTTGAGACACCCCCAAACCCCCTGGAGATGCCCCCAAACCCCCTGGAGATGCCCTTACACCCTCTCCAGACACCTCAAACCCCTCCAGACCCCCCTCAAACCCCCTGGAGACACCCCCAAACCCCCTGGAGATGCCCTCAAACCCTCTCAAGATAGTCCTCAACCTCTTGAAGACTCCCCAACCCTCTTGAGATGCCCTCACACCCTCTCCAGACCCTCTCCAAACCCCCTGGAGATGCCCTCACACTCTCTCCAGACACCCCAAACCCCTCCAGACCCCCCCCAAGCCCCCTGTAGACAACCCCAAACCCCCTGGAGACACCCCCAAACACCCTGGAGATGCCCTCACACCCTCCCCAGACACCCCAAACTCCCTCCAGACACCCCAAAACCCCCTGGAGATGCCCTCACACCCTCCCCAGACACCCCAAACCCCCTGGAGATGCCCTCACACCCTCTCCAGACCCTCTCCAAACCCCCTGGAGATGCCCTCACACCCTCTCCAGACACCCCAAACCCCCTGGAGATGCCCTCACACCCTCCCCAGACACCCCAAACCCCTCCAGACCCTCCCCAAACCCCCTGGAGATGCCCTCACACCCTCTCCAGACACCCCCAAACCCCCTGGAGATGCCCCCAAACCCCCTGTAGAGAACCCCAAACCCCCTGGAGATGCCCTCACACCCTCTCCAGACACCCCAAACCCCTCCAGACCCCCCCCAAACTCTCTGGAGACACCCCCAAACCCCCTCCAGACACCCCCCAAACCCCCTGGAGATGCCCCCAAACCCCCTGGTGACACCCCCAAACCCCCTGGAGATGCCCTCACACCCTCTCCAGACACCCCAAACCCCCTGGAGATGCCCTCACACCCTCTCCAGACACCCCAAAACCCCCTGGAGATGCCCTCACACCCTCTCCAGACCCTCTCCAAAACCCCCTGGAGATGCCCTCACACCCTCTCCAGACACCCCAAACCCCCTGGAGATGCCCTCACACCCTCTCCAGACCCTCTCCAAACCCCCTGGAGATGCCCTCACACCCTCTCCAGACACCCCAAACCCCCTGGAGATGCCCTCACACCCTCTCCAGACACCCCCAAACCCCCTGGAGATGCCCTCACACCCTCTCCAGACACCCCAAACTACCTGGAGATGCCTTCACACCCTCTCCAGACACCCCAAACCCCCTGGAGATGCCCTCACACCCTCTCCAGACCCTCTCCAAAACCCCCTGGAGATGCCCTCACACCCTCTCCAGACACCCCCAAACCCCCTGGAGATGCCCTCACACCCTCTCCAGACCCTCTCCAAACCCCCTGGAGATGCCCTCACACCCTCTCCAGACCCTCTCCAAACCCCTCCAGACCCTCCCCAAACCCCCTGGAGATGCCCTCACACCCTCTCCAGACCCCCCCCACCCCCAAACCCCCCGCAGACCCCATCCCCCAGCCCCACCTCAGCGGGGTCGAGGTTGGCGGGGACCTCGTAGGCCTTCTTGGCCTCCTCCAGGGCCTCGTGGAAGGAGGTGTCGGGCGAGTCGATGGTGACGGTGAGCACGGCGTCGTAGGCCAGGCGCAGCTTGGTGTTGTTGGCCAGCACGGGGTAGGGCACGCGGCGGTAGGGCAGCGCGAAGGTCAGCGCGTCGTAGGGGATGAAGACGAAGGTGCCGTCGGTCATGCCCAGGTCCTCGGCCTTCTCCAGGAGAACCTTCTGCTCGCGGCCGCCCAGGAGCACCGAGTGCATGCACATCAGCACCACTGCGGGGACACACAAGGGGGGACACGGAGGGGACACGGGGGGACACGGGGGTGGGTGGTGGCACCGGGCAGTGGCACTTGGATCCTGCCTTGCGTGTGCTACAGGTGGGCTTCATCCATCGTCCATCCATTCATCCATCCGTGGTCACCATCTTCATCTGTCCATCCATCCGTCCGTCCATCTGTCCATCCATCCATCATCCATCATCCATCCATTTCTCCATCCATCCATGGCCACCATCTTCATCCATCCGTCCATCCATCCATCCGTCCATCCATCCATTCATCCATTCATCCATCCACCCATCCATCCACCTATCCATCCATCCATGTCCACCATCTCCATCATCTCCACCCCTCCATCTCTCCATCCCACCTCCCTGTCCATCTCCACCTCCATCTCCATCCCCACCTCTATCCCACCTCCACCTCCATCTCTCAGTCCCATCTCCATCCCACTTCCATCTGTGTCTCACCTCCATCCCCATCCCCGTCTCCCCCTCCATCCATCATCCCCCATCCATCCATCCATCCATCCATCATCCCCCATCCATCCATCCATCCATCCATCCATCCATCCATCCGTCCATCCATGGCCACCATCTTCATCCATCCATCCATCCATCCATCCATCCCCCATCCATCCATCCATCCATCCATCCAACCTCCATCTCCATCACCACCTCCACCTCCACCTCCACCTCCATCTCTCCATCCCACCTTCATCTCCACCCCAACTCCACCTCCATCTCTCCATCTCCATCCCACCTCCATCTCTCCACCTCCATCCCACTTCCACCTCCACCTCCATCCCACCTCCATCTCTCCACCTCCATCCCACCTCCATCCCACCTCCATCTCTCCACCTCCTCTCCACCTCCACCTCTACCTCCATCCCACCTCCATCTCCACCTCCATCCCACCTCCACCTCCATCTCTCCACCTCCATCCCACCTCCATCCCACCTCCACCTCCACCTCCATCTCTCCATCCCACCTCCATCCCACCTCCATCCCACCTCCATCCCACCTTCATCCCACCTTCATCCCACCTCCATCCCACCTCCACCTCCATCTCTCCATCCCACCTCCACCTCCATCCCACCTCCATCTCTCCACCTCCATCCCACCTCCATCCCACCTCCATCTCTCCATCCCACCTCCATCCCACCTCCACCCCACCTCCCCGTCCCCCCGTCCCCCTCCTCACCTCTGACCCCATCCGCCCTCTGCACCCTCCTCAGCGCCTCCTCCGCCTCCTCCTCCTCCTCTCCGGCCACGGTGACCACCGTCACCGGCAGCCCCTTGGCCCTCAGCTCTCTGGCCACCTCCTGCCCGGTGTCCACCCACAGCTCCTGCGGCGCCGCCACCACGGCCACGTGCGCCCACCGGAAATACCGCAGCAGCGCGTGCAGCACGCCGGCCGGCGCCGGCAGCGGCCGCAGCAGAGTGACCGCCGCCCCTCCGGCTTCTCCGGCCGCTCCGCAGGCCCAGGACACCAAGGGCTTGTTCCAGGCGGCGGCCAGCAGCCCGGCGGCGCCGCAGGCCGCGGGGTTCAGGGGTCCCACGATGGCGCCGGCGTAGCGCTCGGCGCCCAGCAGGCCGGCCACGGCGCCCGGCGCGGCGCAGGCCTCGGGCAGCACCACCGCGTCCCACCAGTAGCCGGCGGCCAGCGCCGGGTCGCGGTTGAGCCGCGTCACCGCCAGGCGCGAGGCCACGTCCGGCAGAGCCCGAGCCAGGACGGGGTCGCAGCTCCAGGGGCCCAGCACGCCCACCTTGAAGGTGGCGGCCGAGCAGGGGACGGGCGCGGCCAGGAGGAGGAGGAGGAGGAGGAGGAGGAGGAGGAAGGGCGGGCGGGGGAGGGGGGAGGGGGGGAAGGTGGGGGAGGGGGAGGTAGAGGGGGAGGGGGCGAAGGGGTGGGAGGGGGCACCATGGTGGGGGGTGGCACCATGGGAGGTGGCACCATGAGAGGTGTCATCATCATGGGAGGTGGCACCATCGTGGGAGGTGGCACCATGGGAGGTGGCACCATGGGAGATGTCATCATCACGGGAGGTGGCACCATCGTGGGAGGTGTCATCATGAGAGGTGTCATCGTGGGAGGTGGCACCATCGTGGGAGGTGTCATCATGAGAGGTGTCATCGTGGGAGGTGGCACCATCGTGGGAGGCGTCATCACGGGAGGGGGCACCATGGTGGGAGGGGGCACCATGGGAGGTGGCACCATGAGAGGTGTCACCATCGTGGGAGGTGTCATCATCATGGGAAGTGGTGCCATCATGGGAGGTGTCATCATGAGAGGTGGCACCATGGGAGGTGGCACCATGGGAGATGTCACCATCGTGGGAGGTGTCATCATGAGAGGTGTCATCATCATGGGAGGTGGCACCATGGTGGGAGGTGGCACCATGGGAGGTGGCACCATGGGAGGCGGCACCATCGTGGGAGGTGTCATCATCATGGGAGGTGGCACCATGAGAGGTGGCACCATCATGGGAGGTGGCACCATGGGAGGTGTCATCATCACGGGAGGTGTCGTCATGGGAGGTGGCACCATCACAGGAGGTGTCATCATGAGAGGTGTCATCATAATGGAACGTGGCACCATGGGAGGTGGCACCATCATGGGAGGTGTCAAAGCCATGGGAGATGTCACCATCGTGGGAGGTGGCACCATCATGGGAGGTGGCAAAGCCACGCGAGATGTCATTGTGGATGGTGGCACCATGATGGGAGATGTCATTGTTGGAGGTGGCACCATTGTGGGAGGTGGCACCATGGCAGGTGTCATCATCATGGGAGGTGGCACCATCATGGGAGATGTCATCGTAGGAGGTGGCACCGTCTTGGGAGGCGTCAAAGCCATGGGAGATGTCACCGTGGAATGTGACACCGTCATGGGAGATGTCATCATGGGAGGTGACACTGTCATGGCAGATCACACAGTCATGGGAGATGTCAAAGCCATGGGAGATGTCACCATCGTGGGAGATGTCACTGTGGGTGGTGACACCATCATGGAAGATGTCAAACCCATGGGAGATGGCACCACCATGGGAGATGTCAAACCCATGGGAGGTGGCACCATCATGGGAGATGTCACTGTGGGTGGTGGCATTGTCATGGGAGATGTCACCATCATGGGAGGTGCCAAAGCCATGGGAGATGCCACAGTGGGAGGTGGCACCATTGGAGGAGATGTCACCATAGGAGATGTCACCATCATGGGAGATGTCCCTGTTGGAGATGCCACCACCACGGGAGACGTCATTATGGGAGGTGCCACCATTGTGGGAGGTGACACCACCATCAGAAATGTCACTGTGGCCGATGCCACCATGGGAGATGCCACCACTGTGGCCGATGTCACCGTTGGAGATGTCCCTGTGGGAGATGCCACCACTGCAGATGCCACCATGGCAGATGTCACCGTTGGAGATGCCACCACCCTTGGAGGTGCCATCATGGGGGGTCATCACATGACCGGTGCCACCACCGTGGGAAACGTCACAGCGGCCGATGTCACCCCGGGAGATGCCACCACTGGAGGTGCCACCACGGGAGGTGTCACTTTTGGAGGTGCCACCGTGGCAGGCGGTGGCACAGGAGGTGCCACCATCACTGGAGATGCCACCGCTGTTGGAGATGTCACCGTGGGAGGAGCCACCACCGTGGGAAGTGTCATCACCGTGAGAACTGTCACCGTGGGAGATGTCACCTCGGCAGGTGCCACCGTGGGAGATGCCACCATGGGAGATGTCACCTTGGGAGATGTCACCTTGGGAGATGCCACCACTGTTGGAGATGCCACCACTGTTGGAGATGTCACCTTGGGAGATGCCACCACTGTTGGAGATGCCACCATGGGAGATGTCACCATGGGAGATGTCACCTTGGGAGATGTCCCCATTGGAGATGCCACCACCGTTGGAGATGCCACCATGGGAGATGTCACTGTGGGAGATGTCACCTTGGGAGATGCCACCACCGTTGGAGATGCCACCATGAGCAGCGCCACCACCGTGGGAGATGCCACCATGGGAGATGCCACCATGGGAGATGCCACCACCGTTGGAGATGCCACCATGGGAGATGTCACCATGGGAGATGCCACCACTGTTGGAGATGCCACCATGGGAGATGCCACCATGGGAGATGCCACCATGGGAGATGTCCCCGTGGGAGATGTCACCATGGGAGATGCCACCATTGGAGATGCCACCACTGCTGGAGATGCCACCATGGGAGATGTCACCATAGGAGATGTCCCCATGGGAGATGCCACCATTGGAGATGTCCCCGTGGGAGATGCCACCGCCGTTGGAGATGCCACCATGTGAGTTGTCACTCTCCTGGGAGATGCCACCATGGCAGAAGCCACCAGAGGCAGAGTCACCATGAGAGGAGATGCCACCGTGGGAGACAATGCCATGGGAGGTGCCACCATGGGAGGTGCCACCACCGTTGGAGATGTCCCTGTTGCAGGTGTCACCGTGGGAGACGATGCCATGGGAGGTGCCACCACCACGGAAAGTGCCACCACCATGGGAAATGTCACTGTGGGAGGTGCCACCACCGTGGGAGATGTCCTTGTTGCAGGTGCCACCATGGGAAGTGACACCCTGGGAGATGCCACCATGGGAGATGTCACCATGGGAGATGCCACCACTGCTGGAGATGTCCCTGTTGCCGGTGCCACCGTGGGAGACAAAGCCATGGGAGATGCCACCATGGGAGATGTCACCGTTGGAAATGTCCCCATTGGAGATGTCCCCATGGGAGATGCCACCACGGGAGATGTCACCGTTGGAAATGTCCCCATGGGAGATGTCCCTGTGGGAGATGATGCCATGGGAGATGCCACCACTCCTGGAGATGTCCCCATGGGAGAGGATGCCACCATGGGAGATGCCACCACCAGAAATGTCACCATGATAGATGCCACCGTGGGAGACGTCACCGTGGGAGATGCCACCACTGCTGGAGATGTCACTCTGGGAGATGTCCCCATGGGAAGTGCCACCGTGGGAAGTGCCATCACTGCTGGAGATGTCACCATTGGACATGTCCCCGTGGGAGATGCCACCACCGTTGGACATGTCCCCATGGGAGATGCCACCACCGTTGGAGATGTCCCTGTTGCAGGTGTCACCATGGGAACCGAAGCCATGGGAGATGCCACCACCGTGGGAAGTGTCCCTGTGGGAAGTGCCACCGTGGGAGATGCCACCACTGCTGGAGATGTCACTGTGGAAGATGCCACCATGGGAGATGTCACCATGGGAGATGTCACCATAGGCGATGTCCCCATGGGAGATGCCACCACTGCTGGAGATGTCACCATTGGAGATGTCACCATTGGAGATGCCACCATGGGAGATGTCACCATGGGAGATGCCACCATGGGAGATGCCACCATGGGAGATGTCACCATTGGAGATGCCACCATGGGAGATGCCACCACTGCTGGAGATGTCCCTGTTGCAGATGCCACCGTGGGAACCGAAGCCATGGGAGATGCCACCACCATGGGAAATGTCCCCACAGAAGGTCCCGGTGCCACCACAGGATGTCCTGGTGTCCCCGTGGAAGGTCCCAGTGCCACCAAGGAAGGTCCCAGTGCCACCACCGTGGGAAATGTCCCCAAGGAAGGTCCCGGTGCCACCAAGGAAGGTCCCGGTGCCACCCCTGGTGGTCCCGCCGTCCGCAGCCCCTCCCCCGCGCGGCCGCATGTCCGGCGCTGTCCCTCAGGCCAGGCCGTGGCCGGAGGCGTCCAGCGATGTCACCATGGCCACCGAGCGGTCACCTGGGGACACACGGACAGCGGGCAGCGGGACAGGGGTCAGGGGTCACTGTGGTCAGTGGTCAGTGTGGTCAGTGGTCAGTGGGGGGGCAGTGGTCATTGGTCACTGTGGTCACTGGGGGGGCAGTGGTCACTGTGGTCAGTGGTCAGTGGTCAGTGGTCAGTACGGTCATTGGTCACTGAGGGGTCAGAGGTCAGTGGTCACTGTGGTCACTGTGGTCAGTGGTCAGTGGTCAGTGGTCAGTGGTCAGAGGTCACTGTGGTCAGTGGTCAGTGGTCAGAGGTCACTGTGGTCAGTGGTCAGTGGTCACTGTGGTCAGTGGTCACTGTGGTCAGTGGTCACTGTGGTCAGTGGTCAGTGTGGTCATTGGTCATTGGTCAGTGGTCACTGTGGTCACTGTGGTCAGTGGTCACTGTGGTCAGTGGTCAGTGGTCAGAGGTCACTGTGGTCAGTGGTCACTGTGGTCAGTGGTCACTGTGGTCAGTGGTCAGTGGTCAGAGGTCACTGTGGTCAGTGGTCACTGTGGTCAGTGGTCACTGTGGTCAGTGGTCACTGTGGTCATTGGTCATTGGTCAGTGGTCAGTGGTCAGTGTGGTCAGTGGTCAGTGGTCAGTGGTCAGTGGTCAGTGGTCAGTGGTCACTGTGGTCAGTGGTCACTGTGGTCATTGGTCAGAGGTCAGTGTGGTCAGTGGTCACTGTGGTCAGTGGTCACTGTGGTCAGTGGTCAGTGGTCACTGTGGTCAGCGGTCAGTGGTCACTGGTCAGTGGTCAGTGGTCACTGTGGTCAGTGGTCACTGGGGGGTCAGAGGTCACTGTGGTCACTGTGGTCAGTGGTCACTGTGGTCACTGTGGTCAGTGGTCAGTGGTCAGTGGTCAGTGGTCAGTGGTCAGTGGTCAGTGGTCAGTGGTCACTGTGGTCAGTGGTCAGTGGTCACTGTGGTCAGTGGTCACTGTGGTCAGTGGTCACTGTGGTCAGTGGTCAGTGGTCAGTGGTCAGTGGTCAGTGGTCAGTGGTCAGTGGTCGCTGTGGTCACTGTGGTCAGTGGTCACTGAGGGGTCAGAGGTCACTGTGGTCATTGGTCATTGGTCAGTGGTCCCTGGGGGGTCAGAGGTCACTGCGGTCAGTGGTCCCTGGGGGGTCAGTGGTCAGTGGTCACTGTGGTCACTGTGGTCAGTGGTCAGTGGTCAGTGGTCAGTGGTCAGTGGTCAGTGGGCACTGTGGTCAGTGGTCAGTGGTGATTGGTCAGTGGTCAGTGGTCACTGGGGGGTCAGAGGTCACTGTGGTCAGTGGTCAGAGGTCACTGGGGTCAGAAGTCACTGTGGTCAGTGGGGGTCAGTGGTCAGTGGTCAGTGGTCAGTGGTCAGATGTCATTGGTCAGAGGTCAGAGGTCACTGTGGTCACTGTGGTCATTGGTCATTGGTCAGAGGTCAGTGGTCACTGCAGTCAGAGGTCACTGCGGTCATTGGTCAGTGGTCCCTGGGGGGTCAGTGGTCACTGTGGTCAGTGGTCATTGGTCAGTGGTCAGTGGTCATTGGTCAGTGGTCAGTGGTCATTGGTCAGTGGTCATTGGTCATTGGTCAGAGGTCAGAGGTCGCTGCGGTCAAGGGTCCCTGGGGGGTCACTGTGGTCAGTGGTCAGCAGTCAGTGGTCAGAGGTCACTGTGGTCAGTGGTCACTGGGGGGTCAGAGGTCACTGTGGTCATTGGTCAGTGGTCACTGTGGTCAGTGGGGGTCAGTGGTCAGTGGTCAGTGGTCAGAGGTCAGAGGTCACTGCGGTCAGAGGTCACTGTGGTCAGAGGTCAGAGGTCACTGCTGTCAGGGGTCCCTGGGGGGTCAGAGGTCACTGTGGTCAGAGGTCAGAGGTCACTGCGGTCAGTGGTCAGAGGTCAGAGGTCACTGTGGTCATTGGTCAGAGGTCAGAGGTCATTGCGGTCCGTGGTCCCTGGGGGGTCCCGGCCGCGCTGTCCCTTCCGGGAGGGGGGAGGGGAGGGCAGTGGGGGAGGGGCAGGGCTGGATCATCCCCCCCCTCCCCCCCCCGTTCCCATCATGCCCCGCGCTAATCCCGGGGGGGAGGGGGAGGGGAGGGGTTAAACCGGGATAATCCCCGCCCCTCCCCCACCCGGGCGGGGCCACGTGAGGGAGAGACACGGGGTGGGGGAGGGGACACACCTGGGGGGGGGCAACGATGGGGACACACTTGGGGGGAGGGGGGGGGGACACACCTGGGGGAGGGGACACACCTGGGGGAGGGGGGGACACACCTGGGGGGAGGGGACACACCTGGGGAGGGGGGCAACGATGGGGACACACCTGGGGATGGGGGGCACACCTGGGGGAGGGGACACACCGGGGGGGACACACCTGGGGGAGGGGACACACCTGGGGGGAGGGGACACACCTGGGGGGAGGGGACACACCTGGGGGGGGCAACGATGGGGACACACCTGGGGATGGGGGGCACACCTGGGGGAGGGGACACACCTGGGGGGACACACCTGGGGGAGGGGACACACCTGGGGGGAGGGGACACACCTGGGGGGAGGGGACACACCTGGGGGGGGCAACGATGGGGACACACCTGGGGAGTGGGGGGGACACACCTGGGGGAGGGGACACACCTGGGGGGGGCAACGATGGGGACACACCTGGGGGTGGGGGAGGGGACACCTGGGGGGGGCAACGATGGGGACACACCTGGGGGGGAGGGGACACACCTGGGGGGAGGGGACACACCTGGGGGGGGACAACGATGGGGACACACCTGGGGGGAGGGGGGGGACACACCTGGGGGGGGGGGCAACGATGGGGACACACCTGGGGAGTGGTGGGGACACACCTGGGGGAGGTGGGGACACAGCTGGGGGGAGGGGACACACCTGGGGGAGGGGGGGGGGCACACCTGGGAGAGGGGGGGAGACACAGCTGGGGGGAGGGGACACATCTGGGGGAGGGGGTTGACACACCTGGGGAGAGGGGACACACCTGGGGAGGGGACACACCTGGGGAGGGGACACACCTGGGGAGGGGACACACCTGGGGGAGGGGGGCAACGATGGGGACACACCTGGGGAGGGGGAGGACACACTTGGGGGAGGGGACACACCTGGGGGGGGGACACACCTGGGGGAGGGGACACACCTGGGGGGGGGACGCACCTGGGGAGCGGCCACCCCCACCTGGGACACCCCCTGGTGTCACACCTGTGCCTGTCACACCTGTGCCTGTCACACCTGGTGTCATGTCCCGGTGTCACCCTCACCTGGCGTAAACCCCTCCCAGTGTCACCTGTGCCTGGTGTCACCTGTGCCCCATTTCAGCCTCACCAGGTGTCACCCGCCCTCGGTGTCACCTGTTCAGGGTGGCGCCTGTGCCCTGCCCTGTGTCACCTGTGCCAGGTGTCCGTCATGCCCGGTGTCACCTGCTCCCTGTGTCACCTGTGCCGGGTGTCACCTGTGCCAGGTGTCCATCATGCCCGGTGTCACCTGTGCCAGGTGTTCTCCATACCAGGTGCCACCTGTTCCTGGTGTCACCTGTGCCAGGTGTTCCCCACACCAGGTGTCACCTGCGTCACCTGTGTCACCTGTGCCAGGTGTTCCCCACACCAGGTGTCACCTGAGTCACCTGTTCCTGGTGTCCCTCATGCCAGGTGTCACCTGTGTCACCTGTTCCAGGTGTTCCCCACACCAGGTGCCACCTGCGTCACCTGTGTCACCTGTTCCTGGTGTCCCTCATGCCAGGTGTCACCTGTTCCTGGTGTCACCTGTGCCAGGTGTCCATCATGCCCGGTGTCACCTTTTCCCAGTGTCACCTGTTCCAGGTGTTCCCCACACCAGGTGTCACCTGTGTCACCTGTTCCAGGTGTTCCCCACTCCAGGTGCCACCTGAGTCACCTGTTCCAGGTGTTCCCCACACCAGGTGTCACCTGAGTCACCTGTTCCAGGTGTCCCTCATGCCAGATGTCACCTGTTCCCGGTGTCACCTGTGCCAGGTGTTCCCCACTCCAGGTGCCACCTGTGTCACCTGTGCCAGGTGTTCCCCACACCAGGTGTCACCTGTGTCACCTGTTCCAGGTGTTCCCCACACCAGGTGTCACCTGAGTCACCTGTTCCAGGTGTCCCTCATGCCAGGTGTCACCTGTTCCCAGTGTCACCTGTTCCAGGTGTTCCCCAATCCAGGTGTCACCTGAGTCACCTGTTCCTGGTGTCCCTCATGCCAGGTGTCACCTTTTCCCGGTGTCACCTGTTCCAGGTGTTCTCCACATCAGGTGTCACCTGCGTCACCTGTGTCACCTGTTCCAGGTGTTCCCCACTCCAGGTGCCACCTGAGTCACCTGTTCCAGGTGTTCCCCAATCCAGGTGTCACCTGAGTCACCTGTTCCAGGTGTCCCTCATGCCAGGTGTCACCTGTGTCACCTGTTCCAGGTGTTCCCCAATCCAGGTGCCACCTGTGCCGGGTGTCCATCCCCAAGCCCCGCCCCCAATCCCGCCCGGCTATTCCGGGATCATCCGGAGGCGTCACCTGCGTCACCTGTGTCACCTGTGTCACCTGCGTCACCTGTGTCACCTGTGTCACCTGTGTCACCTGCGTCACCTGTGTCACCTGCGTCACCTGTGTCACCTGTGTCACCTGCGTCACCTGTGTCACCTGTGCTTGCACGGGGACACGGCACGTGGCACCTGTCACCTGTCAAATGTCACCTGTCAAACATCAACTGTCACACCTGTCACCTGTCACCTGCCTGTGTGATCTGTCGCCTGTCTAAGGTCACCTGTCACCTGTCCCTGTCACACCTGTCCCTGTCACACCTGTCACACCTGTCCTGTCACACCTGTCCCCAATGCCTCCCAGGTAACTCAGGTGTGCAGGGAGGGGACCCCAAAACCCCTCGGGGTGATCCCAGAAATGGGGGAGGGGTCCCAGGTGTGGGGGGGGTCCCAGGTGTGAGGGGGGGGTCCCAGGTGTGCGGAGGGGTCCCAGGTGTGCCTGGGGGGGTCCCAGGTGTGCGTGGGGGGGGGTCCCAGGTGTGAGGGGGGGTCCCAGGTGTGAGGGGGGGTCCCAGGTGTGCGGGGGGGGGTCCCAGAAAAGGGGGAGGGGTCCCAGGTGTGAGGAGGGGTCCCAGGTGTGGGGGTGTCCCAGGTGTGAGGGGGGTCCCAGGTGTGAGGGGGGGTCCCAGGTGTGCGTGGGGGGGTCCCAGGTGTGAGGGGGGGGGTCCCAGGTGTGGGTGGGGTCCCAGGTGTGCGGGGGAGGGGGGTCCCAGAAAAGGGGGAGGGGTCCCAGGTGTGCGGGGAGGGGTCCCAGGTGTGAAGCGGGGGGTCCCAGGTGTGAGGGGGGGTCCCAGGTGTGCGGGGGGGGGGTCTCAGGTGTGCGGGGGGGGGGGTCCCAGGTGTGCGTGGGGGGGTCCCAGGTGTGAGGAGGGGTCCCAGGTGTGAGGGGGGGGGGTCCCAGGTGTGCGGGGAGGGGTCCCAGGTGTGAGGAGGGGTCCCAGGTGTGAGGGGGGGTCCCAGGTGTGCGGGGGGGGTCCCAGGTGTGTGTGGGGGTCCCAGGTGTGCGGGGGGGTCCCAGGTGTGCGTGGGGGGGGTCCAGGCGTGAGGGGGGGTGTCCCAGGTGTGAGGAGGGGTCCCAGGTGTGCGGGGGGGGGGTCCCAGGTGTGCGGGGAGGGGTCCCAGGTGTGCGTGGGGGGGTCCCAGGTGTGCGGGGGGGGTTCCCAGGTGTGCGTGGGGGGGGTCCCAGGTGTGAGGAGGGGTCCCAGGTGTGCGTGGGGGGGTCCCAGGTGTGGGGGGGGGTCCCAGGTGTGCGGGGAGGGGTCCCAGGTGTGGGGGGGGGGTCACAGGTGTGGGTGGGGGGGGGTCCCAGGTGTGGGTGGGGGGGGTCCCAGGTGTGCGTGGGGGGGTCCCAGGTGTGAGGAGGGGTCCCAGGTGTGCGGGGAGGGGTCCCAGGTGTGCGGGGAGGGGTCCAGGTGTGCGAGGGGGGGTCCCAGGTGTGCGAGGGGGGTCCCAGGTGTGAGGAGGGGTCCCAGGTGCGGGGAGGGGTCCCAGGTGTGAGGAGGGGTCCCAGGTGTGCGGGGGGGGGTCCCAGGTGTGCGTGGGGTGTCCCAGGTGTGCGTGGGGTGTCCCAGGTGTGCGGGGGGGGGTCCCAGGTGAGCGGGGGGGGTCCCAAATCCGGGGGGGGCCCCCAAAGACCCCCAAAAGGGACCCAAAATGGGGGGGGGAGTTCCCTAATTTGGGGAGGGGTCCCTTTAATTGGGGGAGGCTCATTAATTAGGAGGGGTGGCTAAATTGGGGTGGGGGGGTGTTAATTGTTAATTTCTTAATTGGGGGGGGGCGCCCCTTAATTAGGAGCGGTTCATTAATTAGGGGAGGTTCCTAAATTGGGGGGAGTCTGTTAATTAGGGGGAAATCCCTTAATTAGGGGGGAGGGGGTGCCTTAATTAGGGGGGAATCGCCTAATTAGGAGCGGTTCATTAATTAGGGGAGGTTCCTAAATTGGGTGAGGGGTCTGTTAATTAGGGGGGGGGTGTCCCTTAATTGGGGGTCCGTTAATTAGGGGGGAGGGAGTCCCTTAATTAGGGGGGGTCCCTTAATTGGGCGGTCCGTTAATTAGGGGGGAAATCCCTTAATTAGGGGGAAATCCCTTAATTAGGGGGGAGCCGCCTAATTAGGAGCGGTTCATTAATTAGGGGAGGTTCCTAAATTGGGGGGGGTCTGTTAATTAGGGGGGATCCTTTAATTGGGGGGTCCGTTAATTAGGGGGGAGGGAGTGCCTTAATTAGGGGGGAATCCCTTAATTAGGGGGGAGTCGCCTAATTAGAAGCGGTTCATTAATTAGGGGAGGTTCCTAAATTGGGGGGGGGGGTCTGTTAATTAGGGGGGATCCTTTAATTGGGGGGTCCGTTAATTAGGGGGGAGGGAGTGCCTTAATTAGGGGGGAATCCCTTAATTAGGGGGGAGTCGCCTAATTAGAAGCGGTTCATTAATTAGGGGAGGTTCCTAAATTGGGGGGGGGGTCTGTTAATTAGGGGGGGGTCCCTTAATTGAGGGGTCCGTTAATTAGGGGGGAAATCCCTTAATTAGGGGGAAATCCCTTAATTAGGGGGGATTCGCCTAATTAGGAGCAGTTCATTAATTAGGGGAGGTTCCTAAATTGGGGGGGGTCTGTTAATTGGGAGGGGTCTGTTAATTAGGGGAGGGTCTGTTAATTAAGGGGGGCCCCTTAATTGGGTGGGGTCTGTTAATTGGGGGTGGGAGGGAGTCCCTTAATTAGGGGGGAATCCCTTAATTAGGGGGGGGTCCCTTAATTAGGAGGGGGTCCGTTAATTGGGGGTGGTCTCTTAATTAGGGGAGGCCGCTTAATTGGGACGGGGTCCCTTAATTTGGGGGGGGGGTTCATTAATTAGGAGGGGTCAATTAATTGGGGAGGGGGTCCGTTAATTGGGGGTGGTCTCTTAATTAGGGGAGGCCGCTTAATTGGGACGGGGTCCCTTAATTGGGGGGGGCGGGGTTCATTAATTAGGAGGGGTCAATTAATTGGGGAGGGGGTCCGTTAATTGGGGGGGGGTCATTTAAATTGGGGGAGGGGTGTCCCTAAATTAGAGGGGCCCTTAATTAGGGGAGGGGTCCCTTAATTAGGGGGTGGTCCCTGACCCTTGGGGAGGGGGCGGGGTTTGGGGGGGGGGGGGGTCTCTTACCTGTCCGCAGGTCCGGGGGGGTCCCGGGGGGGATTTTGGGGGTCCCGGGGGGGTCTGGGGGCGTTTGGGGGGTCCCGGGGCGGGGTCTGGGGGGAGGGTTGGGGGGTCTGGGGGGGTCGCGGGGGGGATTTGGGGGTCCCGGGGGGGTCTGGGGGGGTCCGGGGGGGTCTGGGGGAGGTTTTGGGGGTCCCGAGGGGGGGTTGGGAGAGTTTGGAGGGGGTGTTGGGGGTCCCGGGGATTAGAGGGGGGTCTGGGGGGGAGTTTGGGGGGTCTGGGGGGGGTTAGAGGGGGGGTCCCGAGGGGGTTTAGGGGGTCCCGAGGGGATTTGGGGGGGTTGGGGGGTGTCCTGGAAGGGTCCTGGGGGGGTCCTGGGGATTAGACAGGAGTCTGGGGGGGGTCCCGGGGGGGTCTCGGGGGGATTTGGGGAGGGGGTTTGAGGGTCCCGGGGGGATTTGGGGGGGGTTTAGGGGGTCCCGGGGAGATTTGGGGAGGGGGTTTGGGGGTCTCGGGGGGGTTTGGGGCGGGTTTGAGGGTCCCGAGGGGGTCACGGGGGGGTCCCGGGGGGATTTGGGGAGGGGGTTTGGGGGTCCCGGGGGGGTTTGGGGGGGTTGGGGTGGTCCTGGAAGGGTCCCGGGGGGGTCCTGGGGATTAGAGGGGGGTCTGGGGGGGTCCCGGGGGGATTTGGGGGGGTCTGGGGGGGGTCCTGAAGGGTCCCGGGGGTTCCTGGGGATTAGAGGGGGGTCTGGGGGGGTCCCGGGGGGGTCCCGGGGGGATTTGGGGGGATTGGGAGGGGTCCCGAGGGGGTCCCGGGGGGGGTCCTGGTGATTAGAGGGGGGTCTGGGGGGGTTCCCGAGGGGGTCCCGGGGGGGTCCCGGGGGGGTTTGGGGGTCCCGGGGGGATTTGGGGGGATTGGGAGGGGTCCCGAGGGGGTCCCGGGGGGTTCCTGGGGATTAGAGGGGGGTCTGGGGGGGTCCCGGGGGGGGTCTCGGGGGGATTTGGGGGGGTCTGGGTGGGGTCCTGGAAGGGTCCCGGGGAGGTCCTGAGGATTAGAGGGGGGTCTGGGGGTGTCTGGGGGGGTCCCGGGGGGATTTGGGGGGGGTTTAGGGGGTCCCGGAGAGATTTGGGGAGGGGGCTTGGGGGTCCCGGGGGGATTTGGGGGGGTTTGAGGGTCCCGAGGGGGTCCCGGGGGGGTCCCGGGGGGATTTGGGGGGGGTTTTGGGGGTCTGGGGGTGTCCCGAGGGGGTCCTGGGGATTAGAGGGGGGTCTGGAGGGGGGTTTGGGGGTCTCGGGGGGGTTTGGGGGGGTTTGAGGGTCCCGAGGGGGTCCCGGGGGGGGCCCGGAGGGATTTGGGGAGGGGGTTTGGGGGTCTCGGGGGGGTTTGGGGGGGTTTGAGGGTCCCGAGGGGGTCCCGGGGCGGTCCTGGGGATTAGAGGGGGGTCTGCGGGGGGTCTGGGGGGGTCCTGGGGGGATTTGGGGGGGGTTTGGGGGTCCTGGGGGGATTTGGGGGGTTGGGAGGGGTCCCGAGGGGGTCCCGGGGGGGTCCTGGGGATTAGAGGGGGGTCCCGGGGGGGTTTATGGGGTCCTGGGGCGATTTGGGGGGGGTTTGGGGGTCCTGGGGGGATTTAGGGGGGTTGGGAGGGGTCCCGAGGGGGTCCCGGGGGGGTCCTGGGGATTAGAGGGGGGTCTGGGGGGGTCCCGGGGGTCTGGGGGGGTCCCGGGGGGTCTCAGCTCTCCCCCTGCAGCCCCCGGCGCCGGCGCCGCCCGAGTGCGGCCGGAGCGGGGGGGGGGGGGGAGGGGCACGGGGGGGGGGAGGGGGGGGGCCCTAATCCGCCCCTCCCCCACCCCGGGGGAAATCGGATTAACGGGGGGGGGGGTGGGGGAGGGGCGGGGAGGGGACACGGGGACACCGGGGGGGGAGGGGAGGGGGAATGGGGGGGGGCACTGGGGGGGTCCTGGGGGGGTCCTGGGGGGGGGGGAGGGGACATTGGGGGAGCGGGGGGGGGTCCTGGAGGGGTCCTGGGGGGGTCTTGGGGGTCTCTGGGTGGGGGGGGGGGTCTCTGGGGGGTCTTGGGGGGGATTTGGGGTCTCTGGGGGGGGATTTGGGGGGGTGGGGACACCAGGGGGGTCCTGGGGGGGATTTGGGGGGGTCTTGGGGGGGATTTGGGGTCTCTGGGGGGGTCTTGGGGTGGGGGAGGGACAGGAGGGGTGTCCTGGGGGGGCTCTGGTGGGGGGGAGGGGACATTGGGGGAGCGGGGGGGGGGATCCTGGAGGGGTCCTGGGGGGGATTTTGGGGGGTCTCTGGGTGGGGGAGGGAACAGGAGGGGGGTCCGGGGGGGGATTTTGGGGGGTCCTGGGGGGGATTTGGGGTCTCTGGGGGGGGATTTGGGGGGGTGGGGACACCGGGGGGTCCCGGGGGGGATTTGGGGGGGGTCTTGGGGGGGATTTGGGGTCTCTGGAGGGGTCTTGGGGTGGGGGAGGGACAGGAGGGGGGTCCTGGGGGGCCTCTGGTGGGGGGGAGGGGACATTGGGGGAGCGGGGGGGGGGCCTGGAGGGGTCCTGGGGGGGCTCGGGGGGTCTTGGGGGGGATTTGGGGTCTCTGGAGGGGGTCTTGGGGTTGGGGAGGGACAGGAGGGGGGTCCTGGGGGGATTTGGGGGGTCTTGGGGGGGATTTGGGGTCTCTGGGGGGGGTCTCTGGGTGAGGGGGTGGGACATGAGGGGGGTCTTGGGGGGGATTTGGGGTCTCTGGGGGGGTCTTGGGGTGGGGGATGGACATGAAGGGGGTCCTGGGGGGGCTCTGGGGGGGTCTTGGGGGGGATTTTGGGAGGGGGAGGGGACATTGGGGGAGCGGGGGGGGCGGTCCTGGAGGGGTCCTGGGGGGGTCTTGGGGGTCTCTGGGTGGGGGGGGGGGGCTCTGGGGGGTCTTGGGGGGGATATTGGGTGGGGGGAGGGACAGGAGGGGGGTCCTGGAGGAGCTCTGGGGGGTCCTGGGGGGGATTTGGGGTCTCTGGGGGGGTCTTGTGGTGGTTGTGGTGGAGGGGGGGACACGAGGGGGGTCCTGGGGGGGCTCGGGGGGGTCTTGGGGGGGATTTGGGGTCTCTGGGGGGGGGGGGGTCTCTGGGTGAGGGGGTGGGACAGGAGGGGGGTCCTGGGGGGGATTTGAGGGGGGGAGGGGACATTGGGGGAGGGGGGGGGGTCCTGGAGGGGTCCTGGGGGGGCTTGGGGGTCTCTGGGTGGGGGAGGGGGCATTGGGGGAGCGGGGGGGGGTCCTGGAGGGGTCCTGGAGGGGTCCTGGGGGGATCTTGGGGATCTCTGGGTGAGGGGGGGAGCTCTGGGGGGTCTTGGGGGGGATTTGGGGTCTCTGGGGGGGTCTTGGGGTGGGGGGAGGGACACGAGGGGGGTCCCGGGAGGGGATTTTGGGGGGTTCTGGGAGGGTCTTGGGGGGGCTCTGGGTGGGGGAGGGGACATTGGGGGAGCGGGGGGGGGTCCTGGAAGGGTCCTGGGGGGGTCTTGGGGGGGTCTTGGGGGTCTTTGGGTGGGGGGAGGACACGAGGGGGGTCCTAGGGGGGATTTGGGGGGGTCTTGGGGGTCTCTGGGTGGAGGGGGGGGACAGGAGGGGGGTCCTGGGGGGGGCCTTGGTGGGGGGAGGGGACATTGGGGGAGCGGGGGGGGTCCTGGGGGGGTCTTTGGGGGGGTCTTGGGGGTCTCTGGGTGGGGGGGGGGGGACAGGAGGGGGGTCCGGGGGGGGATTTGGGGTCTCTGGGGGGGTCTTGGGGTGGGGGATGGACAGGAGGGTGGTCCTGGGAGGGGTTTGAGGGGGGGAGGGGACATTGGGGGAGCGCGGGGGGGGGGTCCTGGAGGGGTCCTGGGGGGGTCTTGGGGGTCTCTGGGTGGGGCGGGGGGACAGGAGGGGGGTCCTGGGGGGGATTTGGGGTGGGGGGAGGGACAGGAGGGGGGTCCGGGGGGGGATTTGGGGTCTCTGGGGGGGATTTGGGGTCTCTAGAGGAGGTCTTGGGGTGGGGGAGGGACAGGAGGGGGGTCCTGGGGGGCCTCTGGTGGGGGGGAGGGGACATTGGGGGAGCGGGGGGGGGGCCTGGAGGGGTCCTGGGGGGGCTCGGGGGCGTCTTGGGGGGGATTTGGGGTCTCTGGGAGGGTCTTGGGGTGGGGGGTGTGGACACGAGGGGGGTCCTGGGGGAGCTCTGGGGGGTTCTGGGGGGTATTTGGGGTCTCTGGGGGGGTCTCTGGGTGGGGGAGGGACAGGAGGGGGGTCCTGGGGGGGATTTTGGGAGGGGGAGGGGACATTGGGGGAGCGGGGGGGGGGTCCTGGAGGGGTCCTGGGGGGGTCTTGGGGGTCTCTGGGTGGGGGAGGGGGGACAGGAGGGGGGTCTTGGGGGGGATTTGGGGTCTCTGGGGGGGTCTTGGGGTGGGGGGTGTGGACACGAGGGGGGTCCTGGGGGAGCTCTGGGGGGTTCTGGGGGGTATTTGGGGTCTCTGGGGGGGTCTCTGGGTGAGGGGGGGGACACGAGGGGGGTCCTGGGGGGGATTTGGAGGGGGGAGGGGACATTGGGGGAGCGGGGGGGGTCCTGGAGGGGTCCTGGGGGGGTCTTGGGGGTCTCTGGGTGGGGCGGGGGGACAGGAGGGGGGTCCTGGGGGGGATTTGGGGTGGGGGGAGGGACAGGAGGGGGGTCCTGGGGGGGATTTTGGGGTGGGGGGAGGGACAGGAGGGGGGTCCGGGGGGGGATTTTGGGGGGTTCTGGGGGGAATTTGGGGTCTCTGGAGGGGGTCTTGGGGTGGGGGAGGGACAGGAGGGGGGTCCTGGGGGGGTCTCTGGGGGGGCTCGGGGAGGTCGGGGGGCATTTGTGTGGGAGGGGCGGCTCTGGGGGGTTCCTGGGGGGGATTTGGGGTGGGGGGGGACATTGGGGACGCCCCTGGGGGGGCTCTGGGGGGTCCCTGGGGGGTCCTGGGGGGGATTTGGGGGGGGGTCTTTGGGTGGGGGGGTCCTGGGGGGTCTTGGGGGTCTCTGGGGGGCTCTGGGGGAGGGGTTAGGGTGGGGGAGGGACACGAGGGGGGTCCTGGGGGGGCTCTGGAATAGGGGGGGGGACATGGGTGACACTGGGGGGGGGGGTCTTGGGGTGGGGGAGGGGACATTGGAGGGCCTGGGGGGACACGAGGGGGGTCCGGGGGGGGGATAAATTTAGGGGGGATTTCGGGGGGATTTTGGGGGGTTTTTAATGGGATTTTTTGGGGATATTTTTGGAGGGATTTTGGTTTTTTATTATTTGGGGGAATTTTCGGGATTTTTGTTTTAAATTTTTTGAGGGATTTTGGGGGGAGGTTTGAGAATTTTGGGGATTATTCGGGGGATTTTTGGGGGGATTTTTGGGGGGATTTTTTTTGGGATTTTGAGGATTTTTTGAGGGCATTTTTGGGGATTTTTTTGGGGATTCAGTTTGAAATTTTTGGCGATTTTTGGGGATTTTTTGGCGATTTTTTGCGATTTTTTCGCGATTTTTGAGGATTTTTTTGGCGATTTTTGGGGATTTTTTTGGCGATTTTTGAGGATTTGGGGGATTTTGGGGGCTATTAGCCACGCCCACCGCGGCGGAACTGTCAATCAAGCCATATACCGCATGACCACGCCCCCTTCGCTCCTTATATGGGATTTATCCTTTATGGAGTGATCACGCCCACTCAATGTGGCCACGCCCACTTTTGGGGCGGGGTCTGGCTCGGCCGCCATGTTGGGTTTGGGCGGAAAACGGAAGTGACGTCACAGAAAGGCGGCTGGGAGGGCGGAAGTGAAGGCGGCGGGAAAGAGGCGAGAGAGGAACTGGGATGGACTGGGAGGGACTGGGAGGGACTGGGGGGAACTGGGGGGACTGGGAGGGACTGGGAGGGACTCGGGGGGAACTGGGGGGGACTGGGGGACACTGGTTTATACTGGGAGGGACTGGGAGGGGATTGGGAGGGACTGGGAGGGAACTGGGAGGGGATTGGGGGGGGACTGGTTTATACTGGGAGGGACTGGGAGCCACCAGGACATACTGGGATTGCTGGGACTGGTTATACTGGGAGGGACTGGGACTGGTTTCTACTGGGAGGGACTGGGAGCACTGGGACTGCTTCATACTGGGGGCACTGGTTTATACTGGGAGCACTGGGACTGGTTATACTGGGGGCACTGGTTTATACTGGGAGCCCTGGGATTGGTCATACTGGGAGGGACTGGGACTGGTTTATACTGGGAGCACTGGGACTGGTTCATACTGGGAGGAACTGGGACTGGTTTATACTGGGAGCACTGGGACTGGTTCATACTGGGAGGAACTGGGACTGGTTTATACTGGGAGCACTGGTTTATACTGGTTTATACTGGTTACACTGCTCTGTACTGGTTTATTCTGG